>NC_061840.1:4471914-4474414 GCF_019202785.1 Penaeus chinensis
GGAAACTCTGCCTACTTGTTTTTGGAGACATTGTTGTAAGAGAATGTATTATCAGTGTATGGGGCTGTAGGGGGTATCAAAGGAAATCAATCCCACTTGGCTGGGCCAAAAAGGGTACTCAAGAGGTAGTAATAAGGGGGTGGGGTAGGTAATGAAGAAGACTGTGCAATAGGAGTGCTGGAGTAGAGGAAGGGGTGTATTCTGAAGGTTGATTAATGACCTGTACTGATTCGGAATAGATAGAGTTGACAGCAAACACTGAGGAGGAGTATTAGTATCAGTGGTCAGAGCTGTAAGTGAAGGAGAGAAAGAGGTTGGGAAACCAATGAAATCATATTTAGATGGGCTAGTTGATGAAGGGGCAAGCCTCAATGCCTCTAATAAGGGTAAAAAAAAATCTTCATTATTGGCCATGGTGAGCCTAAAATAAATAGGGAGAAGAAACAGTCTACCCCACAGGATCCCCATGAGGGGTAAGGGCTAGGCGGTTAACCAAGGAAATGCTGTGCCCATGGCTTCCGGAGGGCGTTCATGACTGACATAAAGCCAGCCTTTCATCCTTTCAGTATGCTTCTCACACCTTAAGAAGTGGACAGAAGAAGGGGATGAAGAAGAGAAGGGAAAGGAAAAGGGGAGAAGAAAAAAAACATGCATTAGTCTATGATCTGCTCAAAGGTTAAGTACACACAATGGTAAATCAAGTATATATTTATTAGATATCAATAAAAAAAGGGAACATGTGTACAGTATCTATATAACCAGTGTATTTTGTTAAAGCTTGTTCTAAACCTATGAACTATTTACTGTAAATGCATTTTTAAGATACAAGTCTATGATAAACTATAGTCAACAGAAGTGAGACAGTTCAACATACAAGGCACATTTAACACGTATCAGTCACTTTTTAATATCCAGTATTCTTGAATGTTTTAATCATTACAAAAGCTGTAATTCAAAGGATAAATACCTAGGACATACATTATCTCCAAAGCTGTTAGGACCACCACAGCACTATACATTATTTAACAAAAACCTGTCATAAGAAAATATACAGCAATATATGTCAAGAAAATACAGTTGACATAAGTTATTTAAAATTTTACAAGTTAGTCTTTGATATCATGATGGAAAAACAATAGTATGGGCAAAGGAAACATGTACAATGTATGGAATTAAGAATTGCCTTTGTAATGATTATAATATTAAGATCAACCTATATTACTGCAGGAAGCATTGAAACACAATACTACTATTCTCTCCTTGCAGACAGGTACACCATACTTGTTCATGTAATATGTCCCCTTAACTTACTTTAGTAACTCAACTTAAGGCTACAAGATCTCTCTCAGACCAGTTCTTCTTAGGCTGCATAAACTTCAATGCTGGTTATCAATATGACCCTTAGAGCTTCAATGCTTCTACTTCTTGCTTGGTAAGTATTTTATGAATAACAAGATACCATTCACCAATAAGGGATAATTTTCTTTCTAAATGCAATGGATATTTGTATCCTATACATGTATGGTTAATTGTGCATTATGTGCGTTAATTACATATTATCTACCTTATGAATCTACATACACTTTCTTTACAATAGAATTGGAAATATCCTAAATGATAGAAAATGTAAGAAGTCATGTTAACTGTCAATAAAATAAAGAGGTTTTGTTCTCTTTACAAATACAGATTTTTCAATCTAAAAAAATATGAGCATTTTCATCCAAGAATATCTAATTCTAATACAGTTGCTGATCTAATGAAAGGGATTAAGGATGGTATAGTTTGGGTCTAAAAAAATGGAACTTTCCTGACCAAGATAATGAATAATGAATACACTATAGTCTTGTGTTCAATTCAGTAAAATGTATGTCAGCTGCACAGAATTTAACACTGGAAGAATCCTCCATAACCTTTCTGGAGACATCCTGCCTTGATATCACACCAAACTCAAGTGAAGATTCAATTCATCATTAATATATTTGAAGAAACTGTGGACTACTGAGATGCAATGACAGACCCCAACCATATTTTTGCTCAAGATTAATCCAACTCGGTTATGGCACAAAAAAATAAACAGCCCTAAATATAATTTAGAATTTGTCTCTCCCTTTGTCTACTACCTAAGTCATAATTTTAAAAATCCCACTGACATACATTTACAACACAATAACATTAATAACTATTAATAATAATAATAATAAAAAATCTAAATTATACAATCATTGTGTATCACTGAAATGCAGTTTACTTCTTTGGTATCATGATAGACACTGCAATCCACTCAAACAACAAGCTGCTAAATCCCACTGATTTATAAAACGACATCAAAACCCTACTCTGTCCAAAACATTAAAGTTTAGGCCTGTACTCAAATAAAAGCTCAGTCTTGCATAAGATTGTACAGAGGCTCTTCTTTACTCTCCTTTAAAAACACGTGAGTACTAGAGACTGCTTTTGTTCCTAAAAAGTGCTCTTTGTGCTGCCTATTACAGCTGTATGA
>NC_061840.1:4499414-4504414 GCF_019202785.1 Penaeus chinensis
ATATATATATATATATGCACACACACAAGCCGAATTTAAATTTTAAAAGCAGTAATAGTATCGTACCTTAACATGTAAAATACTGTGTGTGTGTGTGTGTGTGTGTGTGTGTGTGTGTGTGTGTGTGTGTGTGTGTGTGTGTGTGTGTGTGTGTGTGTGTGTGTGTGTGTGTGTGTGTGTGTGTGTGTGATTACGAGTTTGAGGCAGAACAGTTGTATCATATATTAAATCGTCATGTAGGGATTCTAGGCTAAAACGAGATTGTTCATGCTTTAGTGTTTGTAAAAAGTAGTTTTAATAAGCAAGCTCAAAAACATATGAAGAGGAACTGACGGAATTTATCATATTCTTAAAGCAACAAAATTAAAGATCTCAAAACTCGGTCCTCTGTATCGAACTTACTATCTCACGTTCATGATTTTAAGATTGGGTGTCTAGTTTTCATCTTTAAATAGTATATTTTAGCTAAAACGCCGCTATGTTCCTCCACTATCCAAATCTCACATAAAAAAATCCTTCTTCTCCCATCTTTGCTCCCCTTTGTCACGGTCATTAACGAGGAAAAAAAAAAACGACGTTGAAAGAAATGTTGCATTCATTCACCTCACAAGATGGAGAAAGGACAAAGATGCCAAAGAACAGGATTTCAAACTGACAGCCCACGAACACGCTCTATAAACAAACATGGCCGCCTCTCCTCGTACAGATACCTAAAAACACTTCATACTACAACTATGGATCGGGGCATCTTGGGGCACTGAGCAAGCAGGGTAAGATAACAGTGGGCATCCCGCAAATGGGTCTTCGGGCTCCTCCATAATTAACCCGGACGTCGCCTAAGAGTACATGCATGTGTGTTCTTTATGGGAATTGGTAGTACTGTATTTTTTTTTTTTTTACTGGTGCACGTGTAGTATTTTTTTACTGGTGCACGTGTAGTATTTTTTTCCACGTGTATTCAGTGTATATTTCTGGGTGACTTTTTTGTTGTTGTTGGAGGGTCATTTTAGAGGACATTTTGACAAAAATTTGCATGTGGTTGTGCTTGTTCTCTCTTTTTCAAAGATGAATTGGAGGAAAGATAAAGCATTTTTTTTTTTTCCCGGCAAGTCAAATAGAAAGAAGACATTGTTTACATTCTACATTTTAGAAAATTACCAACTAACGTGATCAATATTATGATGAAGAATTGATCATTCTTATTAATTATGATGCTAAGAAATTCTTTAGCTACACTGCAGTCCCTTGCATTTATGTATCATTTTTATGTGTATTTGGGGTTTCACTCCAGAGAACTGATAACCACTGTCTTCTGTGCCAAATATTTATTTTACACAAGAATCACTCCACAACTTTAAACAGAACTTTGTACATATACAGTGTCCAATACCCTTAGCTAATAATAATTACCCAGCCATATAGAAAAACATGTCATGTAGAAAATCTGTTTTTTTGCAGTTGTCAGTTGTTGTTATTATCATTATTATTATTATAATTATAATTATAATTATTATTATTTTATTATTATTATTATTATTATTATTATATTATTATTATTATTATTATTATTATTATTATTATTATTATTATTATTATTATTATTATTATTATTATTATAACAATAATAATAATAATAATAATTATTATTATTATTATTATTATTATTTTTACTACTACTGCTACTACTACTACTACTACTACTACTATATTACTATTCGTTATTATGATTATAATTATGATTATGATTTTAGTTATAATGATAATAATAACAATAATAATATTAATATTAATAGTAAAAATATTAGTAATAATAATGATAACTCTTCTTATCATTAATAATTTATTTTGTTAATTATTGTAATGATGATGATGGTGATAACAACTGTAAAAAAGCAGATTCTCTACATGATAGACCAGATAATTATTGCTACCATCATCATTATCATTTTCAGTAATATTAATTATTAATATTGTTATGGCTGTTGAAGTTATTATCATTGTCATTATTATCACAAATGATAATGATAATGATAATGATGATAATGATAATGACAATGATAATGTCATTGATAATGATGATAATGTTAATAATGATGATAATGATGATTCTTTGGCCCAGAGAAGCATTACCCTTTTTTCCAGCATACTATAGTGAACTATTTATGATTTCTCATATGATAGTCTTATGTATGCTAGAAATCTAAAATATCTAAATCTTAAGTCAATCTAAAATAAGACCAATATTATTTTGAACCAATTTATTTACATATACAGTAGTATGCTTTTATCAGTCATTTTGGTATCAAATGGTTGCTATTGCTGCTAAGAATAATTGAAATAAAACCACTCTCAACATGTTCTTATAGGCTACGTTACAGACTTCCAGAATACTACATTGTTTCAGTCATATTTCTGTATATGGTTATGATAGATTTGCATATAACACTTCACTGTTTGTAGATAACTGCATATTATTCTATTAAAACCTATTTTATACTTGCTTTATGTGTGTTTAGTGTATGCCTTTGCAATGACTATGCTCAATTTTGAGAGGTGTAGAAAATGGTCAAATGTTATGCTTTTTCATTTGACTTCTTTTGATAATTTAAAGCAGGAAGAATTGGCAATGTTATAGATCAGCTTAGGGCCTACTTTATAGAGGACAGTTGCTTGGGTTGGGCTGCATACAGGATAAGTTTTTCAATATCTGTTACTTCTGAAATAATTAACTTAGCCCCTTTGGTATTTCATATTACTCCTTGCTCTCAGTACTTGATTGATATAATTTTATGATTCTTTAATATTGGTTGTTCATCGTCTTCTCATAAAAGTAACCAACGTTTAACTTTCAAAATATGAGCCTTACATATATGCCAGGAATGGGGCGCATAATGAAGAGCATACATTTCTAACTTTTTTTCTTATTTTCAGGTGTAAATGGGGAAAGAATATAGCTACACCATTTTGAGGAGGAAGTTGCATCTGGATAAAACGTAAAAAAAAATTCCCTTTTTTTGTTTGCCATGCCCATGAAGAGAAGTGTTTAGAACAAAAAAGGAAAAATCAACTTTGAAGGCTTGTCATAATGCCAAGCAGTTGTTCATATATTTGTTAAATTTTGCAGTATATTTATTGAAATCCATGTTTCTTGTTATGAATCTGTTCCTTGTATCAGGTTGTCATTTAAAATATTTGTGATTTATGAAATTCCATGTTATTTGTTGCATAGATTTATTTGAAAAATGCTGATAGATATATTTTCTTCCTAGGGAAAATTTTTATGTAAGTTAATACCCACAATGTCATTCAACACAGGAGAGGAATTTTACTTATGCACGGTATGTGGAAAGAAATTCCGTCGAAAAAGCTGTCTCAAAATGCACTCAAGAATACATGGTGCAAAGAAATCTTGTTTCTGTGTGATGTGTGCTGAAACCAACAAGCATAATGATGGCTCTAGTAAAATGCTACACAGTATAAAGAAAAAGCGAAAAACTCAGCTCTCAGACAGTAAGAATATTACTGCAAATGGTAAGTCTGTTTTTGCAAGTAAAAAAGCTGGTTTAGCAACTGAGCAGCAAGGTTTGTTAGCAAATAAATGTGTAACACAAGATGAGCATGCTTTAGTAAATATTGGCTGTGTTTCCCCAAGTAGAAAATCCACCTCATCCAATGCAAGATCTCTTTCTTTGAACAATAAGTCAGTTCTGGTCACTGGAAAGTCTGTCTCATCAAATAGAAACCCAGATTCATCAAGTGGCAAATCCATCATAGTCAGAGGAAAAATAACTGAAAAGGCTGTTCTATCAAGCAGGAAGGCAGCTTCAGAAAGGGATAGGGGTACCATCAGAGGTAAAAAGAATGCAATACCCAACGGAACACTTGTTTTGGAAACCCAGACGGCAAACAATGGCGATAGCAATCCTCTTATGGCAAATTTTAGAGACAATTTCAAATGGTTTTGTACAAAATCTGCATATAAAAGTTTTCAGAAAATTAGTAATCAGTTAGTCTTAAACATGAGTAACATAACTAGGAATAATGATTTGAATAACAAAATAATTGGATGCCGAGACACTATGAAGAATGATATAAGAAAAGAACCATGTAATAACCATTGCAAGTGTAGAATATGTGGAAAATCCTGTGGTTGTGACAGTATTTTAAAAGATCATATGATTGTGCACTTGGATAAGAAACTTTATAGTGGACTGAAATGCTGGAAGGTAAAATTGGAAAGATTGGAAGTATGAAGAATATGACATTTATTTGATAGTTACAGTTTCAAAGAACTTTATGTATGTACTGTTTTCTCTTTGTTAATGCCGTGTAATGCACATTTTCTTGGTTGTATGTACATGTTAAGTACATACAATAATGCAGAATATTTTTTTTTTTTTTTTAATCTATCTATGTATATGTTTTCTCTCTCTCTCTCACACAGACACACACATGCACACGCACGCACCCCCCCCCCCCCCCCCACACACACATATACACACAGAGTGAGTGAGTGAGTGAGTGAGTGAGTGAGTGAGTGAGTGAGTGAGTGAGTGAGTGAGTGAGTGAGTGAGTGAGTGAGTGAGTGAGTGAGTGAGTGAGTGAGTGAGTGTGAGTGTGTGAACATGTGAACTTCTGTGTGTGTATGTGGGTGTGAGATTGTGAGAGTGAGTATACAGCAAGCAAAAGTATGTTTAATGATTATTCAGAATAAAAGCACTGTAAATCAAAATTACCTAATCCCTCCAGGTAATTTCTTTAATGTTGGTTTAGTACTGATGTGAAAGTAAACAATTATATAAACTATTTGTGTATAATTTTCCCCATGTATCCTTTTACAGTAATTGTGATAACAGATGAGTCAAACTGACCTTTATGATAAACTTATTAATAAAAAAAAAAAAAATTCAGCCTAAATCCCTCAATGATTTATTAATGGATTTTCTGGCTTTTCTTTTGATTATCATCTTAATTAGATATTTGAGAACTACGGTATGTTC
>NC_061840.1:4506914-4521914 GCF_019202785.1 Penaeus chinensis
CCCACCACTTCCCACTTAAAGGTGCTCAAGGGGACAACTTTCGAGCTTCAAATAAAGCCCCATGAAGATAACACATACACTATAACCTGCATTCCATTTGTCTTGAAATGAAGTTGATATTTAGTGAAAATTTGATGACTGAAAGTTTCAATTTCGAAGGAAGTGACTGTAAATATGTATAGTACATTAATGGTTAAAGGAACATGTGGCATATCCTTTGTTAAGGACCATAATTTAACACAGATCCGATAGCGACCTCAATTTGTTGTTATTAAAATAGTAAAATTGATTCAATACACTTATTTTTACTTGTTTGTAAACTACACCACCCTTTAATATGTACTTTCTCACACCAGGTTGTTTCTTTCAAAGTTTTATAAGTGGTCATTTTTTCTTCCTTTCTTGTTGGCCATTTCCCTTTCGCAGGGGAGGTAGCAGGGAAATTAAAAAAAATTAAAATGGGAAATTCAGAGAAAATCGCCAGAAGAATGCAGAGAAAAGCAAAATCGTAACTTATATAACTGACATATATACACTAAAGCAACAGGTAGATGAACATACTCCCATGTCTAGATGATATTTCACAGGGTATTCGGGGAATTGGATATAAAAAATGAGAGAATTTAGGGTTGTGTGGAAATATAATAAACTCGCAATTAAATTAACGCTAATGAATTCTTAATATTATGTCACTACGACAAAATACTGGACAAATCCACACGGATAACTAGATCCAAAAGCAGCCTTCTTGGCATCAATTAATAAAAGGTCTCTCTGCTCCCTGTTCTTTTCGCTTGAACTCTTATTACTTTATCATTCTATTGACAAATTTATTTAGCCATTAATTTTGTGGCTATGCTAATATATGCTTGGCAACAGCAGCTAGTTGCTGTTGTAATTTATTCAGGAATTTTTAAGTAACAAAGCAATTACTTTATTGATGAGTCACAAATTTACAAATTGGAAGTCGCTTTCTCTATTTTTCTTCTGTGATCTGCCCCTTCAGGAACGTGTCAAGAAGGGTCATTCCTCCGTCGGCCAAGTCATCAGTCTTCCCAAAAGACACTGGAGGCTCTTCATCTACGTCATTACCGGGGTTATTGGCGACCAGCTGCTGGAACTGAGAGCCATGAGGTTGCCGTTGCCTTGGCTATCGGCGGCGAGATTGTCACTTATCTCGCGCGGGAGGACCACGATGTTGCCGTTTTCTTGGTTACCAGTGGCGAGAGAGGTCCCAATCTCGCAAGGGAGAACCATGGTGATGCCCAGGTTCCTGATCTGATCGGTGGTGATGATGGTGTAGATCAAGGTCGGAGGAGGAGGCTTCTTCTTTGGAACTAAGCTGCAGGCCCGCACTCTCGCCGAATGTGGTTGGCACACTTCTCGTACTTGGCAAAGGCCTTGGCGCAGCGCGAGCACGAGTATGGCTCCTCGCCTGTGTGTTCTCTCGTGTGGACGACCAGCTTGTAATTCTCGGGAAATGCCTTACCGCACTCAGTGCAGATGTGAGGTCTACCCCTGGCGTGGCTCTACAGGTGGCGACGCAAATGTTTTTTCATAAAGAACGACTTACCACAGTGGGTACACTTGTACGGCATCTCACCCCTGTGAGATAGCATGTGGCAATTCCGATACGTCTTTTGGGTACACATTTTGTCACACTCATCGCATTTAAAGTAAGTCCGAGGCCCGTGCACAGCCATGTGCAGTTTGAAAGCCTTCTTGTTCTGGTAGAAATTGCCGCTTTCTGAACATTGCACAGTTGTCTGACCCTCGGGAACGAGATCCATGGCGATATGTTTCATTTTTGCAAATTAAAGAGTTTCCTCACCTTATATCGGTGACGACGGGGGAGGCGGGGACGAAGTTTAGTTTTGATTCCATTTATTGTGTGTGACATACTGTCTGTTTCATTTTGCTTCTAAACTATCCCCTGTGTGCAAGGAATGGCCGGGGTTACCATCCACTGGCGGCGAGGGATTTGAACGCAGGTCAGCAAGATTGCTAGACGAGAACGCTACCGCTGCACCACACAGCACCCATTTTTATCAGTTTATTACATAAATCGTTATAATTATCATTATTTTTATTGCTATAGTTATTACAATTTTCATTAGTATCAGCATGGATATTAGCATTGGTATTGACATTAAAATTAACTTATCATTATCACTTTTGTTAGCATTAATATTAGCATTAATATTAACTTTGATATTAACATTAATATTAACTTTGATATTAATATTTATATTAACTTTGATATTAACATTAATATTAACTTTGATATTAACATTAATATTAACTTTGATATTAACATTAATATTAACTTTGATATTAACATTAATATTAACTTTGATATTAACATTAATATTAACTTTGATATTAACATTAATATTAACTTTGATATTAACATTAATATTAACTTTGATATTAACATTAATATTAACTTTATTAACTTATTTCTTACTATTTCTTATTATTAATAATGATGAACATAATGATCATAATGGTTATTGTTATCATCATTATTACTATCATTGTTGTCATTGTTATTATTATTATTATTTTATTACTATTATCATCACTGTTATCACTATGAGAATGATACTACAAATAATAATGGGAATAATAAAATGATAAAAATGATAATAATAATGATAATAATGATAATAATAATGATAATAGAATGATGATAATAATAATAATAAAAATAATAATAATAATGAAAATAATAATAATAATAATAAAGATAATAATATTGATAACGATAATAATAATAGTATTAATAATAATGATAATGATAATGACAATGATAATAATAATAATAATAATGATGATGATAATAATGAGATAATAAAAGCAATGCTAATACGAAGCATATTAATAATAATGATGATGATAATAGTAACAATGATGATAATAATGATAACAGTAACAATAATAATAATAATGATTATTATAATAATAATAATAACAATGGTAATAATAATAATAATGATAATAATAAATATGACAATAATAGCAATGATAATAATAGCAACGATAATATTATAGATATTAATGAAATTAATAATGATTATGATAAATATAATAATAGCAATGAGGATAATGGCAACGATATTAATATTAATATTAATGAAATTAATAATGACTATAATGATAATGATAATGATAATAACAATGACGATAATAATAATGATGATAATAATGCTAATAATAATGATGATAACAATAATAATGATAATCATAATGCTATAAATACTAAAACTAAGGATAATTATATCAATGCTAGTGATAATTGTAATAATACAAATAATACAAATAATAGTAATGATAATAATATTAATAAGAATAATGATAATAACAATGATAATGATAACAATATTAATAATGATACTGATAATAATAATAATAGTAATAATGAAAATATTGATAGTGATAATACTAATAACAATGATAAAAGTATTAATAATGATATCAAAAGTAATAATAATTATGATATTCATAATTATAATGATAATGGTGATAATGATAATGCGAATAATACTAATATTATTATTATTATAAATCATGAAAATGATAATGATAATGATGATGGTAATAATAATAATAATAGTAATAATAATAATAATAATAATTATTATAACAATAGTATTATCATCATCATCATTTCGATTGCCAGTGATTTTGTTAATATCATTATAATTATTATTACTATTAAGATTGATATTATCATTAGTGTCATAATTATTGTTAATATCATCATTGTCATTATCATATACTATCGTTAATATTATCATTATAGTTAATATTACCACAATCGTTATTATTATCGTTAATACTGCTATTATCACTAGTATTATCAGTATCGTTCATATAATCATTATCTTTACGATTGATACCGTCGCATCAGTAATATCACCATCATTATCATTATTAACGTTGTCCCTAATACAATCCTTATCAGTCTCATATCATAATCATTATCATTGATGTTGCCTTTATCATTGTCATTTGTTTTGCCGTTATCACTACCCTTATTGTTGTCATCAGCATTATAATTACTGTTGCCAATATGATTATTATTTCTATGGTTATTATGATCATTATCATGTATATCATTATTGTGATCAATACCATCAATATTATTATTGTCATTATCATTATTATTATCACTGTTATGATCGGTAACATTAACATAATATTGTTCCCTTTCGCCCCTGCGAAAGGGAAATGCCCAACAGGAAAGGAAGAAGAAAAGACCACTTATAAAATTTAGCAAGAAATTCCAATCGAGTGAGAAAGAGTACATATTACAGGGCAATGGAGTTTACAAACGCTAAAATGTTTATTTCATGTTCACAGACGACAAAACTGGCATTATAACAGGCGCGCACGCAAGTACACAAACAACCCGACACCAGGTCAAGTCACTAGCAAAAGTCCTCGTAGATCGTTGGGTCAAGGTTCACCAGCATCTCTCCGTCGTAGCAAGAGGCGCCAGTGGTGATAAGGCTCATGTAGGCGGAGTTGGTGATGAGCCACGCGATCTCGCATCCACATCCGAGAGGGTTGTCTAGGAGGAAAGAGGGAAAAAGAAAGACAAATCAGTAACCCCTGGATTGCTTCAACCCTTTCCAGATGAAGTGAGATAGGAGAGGAATGGAGATGGGATCGTTAAGGGTAGAAGCAAAATAGAAAATGATAATCAAAGGGAAAAGAACACAGACAAAATAAGATGAAAAAGAGGCAGAAAAAAAGGAAATGGCCTCACCGTCAATATTGAGTGTGGCTCCCGCTGACAGAAAAGCTCCGAAAACTTCCTCATCAAGAATCGTCAGCGAATTTTCAGAAAGATCAATGTTGCCGTTGCCAAGACCTTTAAGTTAACAGTATCTATGAATTTAGTGTATGCATACACACACACATATATAATCATAATATAAATAAACGAGTGTTCTAGAGTCTGTGCTTGTGACTTTATGTTCGAATATTAATCGTATAGGCCATAGTGCGTCCAATCTCAGGAAAAGACAAACTGGCAACTCACCCCAAACATCTGATTCAACATTTCTCTTCCGAAAAAAAATGCGATGTGAAGAAGTAGAACAGTACTGTATATACGTTTAAAAAAAATCAGATACAGGTAAACGTAAGAAATGAGAGTCAGCTGATTAGTATAAAAGAGAGAATGCGAATCGGAATGCTTCGGAGTTCGGTGTAAGTTGCCAACTCTTCCTTTCTTGAGTTTGGACAAATTGTGCTTAATACTTTTTTATACAAACGTAAATTCACACGTTCAAAAACACAGGCCCTAGAAATACACATTCATTTCTATTCTGATAACACAACGTGTAATAAATTCTCCATGCTTGTGTTCAAATACAAGTTTCAGATACAAAAACAGCATCATACCTTTAATGGCGCCAACTGCAACCTTGCTAATGTTGTTCTTGTGAAAGTATATATACCCTCTTCCACTGAACGCTATTGCTCCAGCGGGAATTTCACTCAGTTCGTTGGAGAAGAGAAACAATGTGTCAAGGTGGGGAAGATCCGTAAAGGTTCCTAAAATGGTGATATGCAACAGAAACGTATTCAAAATGGAAATGGAGTGAGACGCACAGCAATCAAATAATATACTAATACAAACACATACTCACACATACATACACACACACACACAGGCCTATATGTACGTATACTTCTACATATACATATATATTTGTATACATATACATATATGTACTCTCCCACACACACACAAACTCACAAACACACCCAATAGTAGCAGTAGTAGCAGCAATAACAGTAGTATTAATAGTGGTTAGTTTATAATGATAGTAAAAGTAATGAGAATGACTATATTATTAATAATTATACAAAAAAGTAATAATATTAATAATTATACAAAAAAGTAATAATATTATTAATAATTATACAAAAAAGTAATAATATTATTAATAATTATACAAAAAAGTAATAATATCATTAGTAACAATACAATGGCAAGAATTATAATGAAACCGATGATGGTAATCGATATAACAGAATCGTGATGCCACTAATGACAATGAAATTACCGACAACACTAATAGAGACAAAACTCTTTGAGCTTTTCACATTTCTAAATTCCCCTCCACCCCCCCCCCCCGTCTTAGTTAACCTACGTCATCCATCGACAAAAAAATATACAAATAAGAGAAAGAATAAACAAAATTTGTCTTAACTCCACCATCTCGTCCTCCAAAATTGTAGTCAATCCACCCACGGATTTCCGTCACGATCCGCCAGTATTTTTTATTCTATTATTATTATTTCTTAACGTAATCCTTAAGCTGTTTTTACCGCAATTTGCTTCGTTATCAATGACACCGAAGTATTATTCATAATCTACCCGCATCAGTATTCATCTCCTTGCAATGCCCACTTTGTTTCATCCCAATCGCTCAGTAATGTTTCGGATAATTCTAATAACGAAGCAATTCGGTAACATGAGGAAATAAATAATGAATAATCAATAATCGAAGCCTGTTACTAATCACTTACTTCCGGGAGGGACAATAAAGAAATATAAAAGTTATGAGAATAATTATAAAGATGACATTTACAATCGTTATCATCATTAAGATAATGATAGATATTAATGCTAATAATGACAATAGCATGAGTGATAATGATAAGTATGATAATGATGAAAATTATATTAATAATAATACTAATAATAATATACTAATACTAATAATAAAACGACGACAACGATGATGATGATGATGATGATAATAATAATGATAATAATGATAATAATAATTATGATAATAATAAAATGATAATAATAATCATAATAATAATAATCATAATAATAATAATGATAAAAAATAATAATCATAATGATGGTATTTATAATTATTATAATAATGATGATGGTGATTGTAATGATAATTATCATAATAATAATTATAATGGTATTGATAATTATCATGATAATAATAATAATGATGATGATGATGGTGATAACAACAATAAAAGTAGAAACAGGAAAACCGCACCAATAAAAAGCTTTGGTTATCTCTATTATTCTCACCTGGAGCAATTGTGGTTATATCATTAAGACCAACACCTATGGTCTTGACATTCTTCACTCCTTGGAACCCAGTCAAAGGAATCTCACTAATGAAGTTAGTATTTAGCTGAATATCTGTCAGAGAGTCGGATGTTATACTGGGAAACTCGGAAAATGAGTTCAGGCTCAGCCATAGCGAGCTAAGGGATGTGAACGAAGGGATTTCGTGGAATGGAAATTTCGTCAACTTGTTTACTTGTAAGTCTATACGTGTTGCTGTTGAGTAACTGTGTGATAGTGCGCCATCTTGTACTTCTTCAAGGATGCCATGCACTATTTCAATAATCTGAAAGGAAGCTGGACCAAGGTCTCCATTTCGCAGAACCCTCAAATTCTTGTTTCTATCGATAAGCAATTTTTGGAATGTCGGGAACGGGATGTTGGAAGAGAAAACTTGAGCCAGCTGGTCTTCGCTCTCCACCTGCGAGCAGTCGATGTCCATGTTGTGCTGCAGGTCCACGGTGCACACGCAGGGGGAGATGTCCTGGGGATCAGGGCAAGAAAGGCTACGTAATTCAGCATCCTTGGCTCCGTCCTCGGCCACACTGACAGCTACACTGCCGAGGGCGAGGGCAAGGAAGGCGAGGAGGCAATAGAGTTCAGCCATTTTGCCTTCGGGACACTGAGTGCCGCTCCTCTGATGCTCTTTATAAATAAGGACTTGTGGGCGTTATCGCCGGTCGGTGGGAGAGAGGCCACGTGCCTGCACTCGCTATCAAGTTACTTATAAAAAACATTTCTGAAATGTATCTATCTATATATAAATATATATATAGATATATAACAGCTAGTTGCTGTTGTAATTTATTGAGGAATTTTTAAGAGCCGAATAACAGAGCAATTACTTTATTGTTGTCACAAATTTACAAATTGGAAGTTGCTTTCTCTTTTTTCTTGTGATCTGCCCCTTCAGGAACGTGTCAAGAAGGGTCATTCCTCCGTCGGCCAAGTCATCAGTCTTCCCAAAAGACACTGGGGGCTCTACATCTACGTTATCACCGAGGTTATTGGCGACCAGCTGCTGGAACTGAGAGCCATGAGGTTGCCGTTGCCTTGGCTATCGGCTGCCAGATTGTCACTTATCTCGCGCGGGAGGACCATGATGTTGCCGTTTTCTTGGTTACCAGTGGCGAGAGAGGTCCCGATCTCGCAAGGGAGAACCATGGTGTTGCCCAGGTTCCTGATCTGATCGGTGGTGATGATGGTGTAGATCAAGGTCGGAGGAGGAGGCTTCTTCGGAACTGAGCGAAATTGCGGTGCGCGCTTTACCTGCGGACGGATCTCCTTGTCCTCTGCTGCAGGGTCCGCACTCTCGCCGAATGTGGTTGGCATACTTCTCGTACTTGGTAAAGGCCTTGGCGAAGCGCGAGCACGAGTATGGCTTCTCGCCTGTGTTCTCTCATGTGGACGACCAGCTTGTAGTTCTCGGGAAATGCCTTACCGCACTCAGTGCAGATGTGAGGTCTGTCCCTGGCGTGGCTCTACAGGTGGCGACGCAAATGCTTTTTCATAAAGAACGACTTACCGCAGTGGGTACACATGTACGGCATCTCACCCCTGTGAGACAGCATGTGGCTATTCCGATACGTCTTTTGGGTACACGTTTTGCCACACTCATCGCATTTATAGTAAGTCCGAGGCCCGTGCACAGCCATGTGCAGTTTGAAGGCCTTTTTGTTCTGGTAGAAATTGCCGCATTCTGAACATTGCACAGTTGTCTGACCCTAGGGAACGAAATCCATGGCGATATGTTTCATTGTTGCAAATGGAAGAGTTTCCTCGAAGAGAGGAGCCTTGGCTGCAGATAATTACGGGAAGCACCTAGGGTTGTTTGAACGTATCAGGTCGTAGGGGAAACACCTAAAATCTAATGATTGTTCATATGGCATCAAGCAAAGATCTTTCCACTTTATTCTTTATATTTCGGTTAAGTACCAGTGACTTTAAAACAGTGTTCTCGGAAATTAGTGCAAATCTGTCATAGGAGAAAATTGTTAAAATACTTTATTTCCTCTTAAAGGGGTAATTGAGTAATTAAGAATAGGTAGTTTCTGGTTTAACAGTGGATTTATAAACTTTCATTACAGAGAATATGCCCCCCCCCCCCTAAGAACCCATAGTTGTCATATTTTGTTTTCCTTAAAAGGCTTACGCTTAATATCTCAATATCTCCGTTTACCTGTTGTCCTATAAATCATTACCATTATGGTATTGTCATTATTTCAGTTATTCGTATTATCATCATACCTATCATTATCACTGACATTTTTATCAGTTTATTACTTAAATCGTTATAATTATCATTACTCTTATTGCTATAGTTATTACAATTTTCATTGGTATCAGCATGGATATTAGCATTGCTATTAACATTAATATTAGCTTTGGTATTAACATTAATATTAGTATTAATATTAGCTTTGATTTTAACAGTAATATTAACTTTGATATTAACATTAATAATAACAATGATATAGTGTTTATAATAGCATTTATATTATATTTGCTATCAGCATTAATATTAGTTTTAATATTAACATTTATATCAGCTTTAACATCAACTTTTATATCAGCTTTAATATTCGCAATAATATTAGTATTAATAATAGCACTGTTATTAGTATTAACAATAGCATTAGTATTAGTATCAATAATAGCATTAACATTAGCTCTGATAATATCATCAGTATTGCCATTAATAATATAGAAATATCAACATTAATAATAGCATGGATATCAAAATTAATAATAGCATTGACATGAGCGTTGGTAGTAGCATTAGTATTATCATTTCTTATTATTGATAATAATAATGATAATAATGATGATCATAATGGTTATTGTTATCATCATTATTACTATCATTGTTATCATCATATTACTATCATTGTTATCATCATTATTACTATCATTGTTATCATTACCATTATTATTCTATTACTATTTCGGTCATTATCATCACTGATATTATGATATTGATACTACAATAATAATGTTAGTAATAAAATGATAAGAATGATAATAATTATAATAATAAAATGATAATAATGATAATAATGATAATAAAATGATAATAAAATGATAATAAAATGATAATAAAATGATAATAAAATTATAATAAAATGATAATAATAATAATAAAAAACAATAATTACAATAATAATAATGGTAATAATTATAATGATAATGATAATAATAATAGTAATAATAGTAATAAGATTGATAAAAAAAAAAAAAATAATAATGATAATAATAAAAATAAAGTCCTCCGTGCTAGTGCATGTGGTAACATATCGGTCTCTCATCCGTGGGGTCGGTGGTTCGCGCCCCGACCAGGCGAGAGAAGTTGCAATTGTCGTCTGGAAGTTACTGCTGTGGCTGGGTACCACGGCGGGTAAGGACTAAGCTCAGCCGAGTCAGCACCAGCTGACACACGTTAGCGAGTCGGCATTAGTCGACACAGGCCGGACTCCCCTCATGGGCATAGCCCGGGCGAGGCTCAACTTCGCATATCGGACTTATCCTTAATATTAATAATAATAATGATAATAATGATAATGATAATGATAATAATAATAAGATAATAATAACAATGATAATAGGAAGAATATTAATAATAATGATGATGGTGATGATAATAGTAACAATGATGATAATAATAATAATGATTATAATAATAATAACAATGGTAATAATACTAATAATAACAATGGTAATAATACTAATACTACTAATAATAATGACAATGATAAATATGACCATAATAGCAATGATAATAATAGCAACGATAATAATATTTATATTAATGAAATCAATAATGACAATAATGATAATGATAATAAAAATAATGCTGATAATAATAATGATGACAATAATAATGATAATAATAATTCTATAAATAATAAAAATAAGGATAATCATATCAATGCTAGTGATAATAGTAATAATACAAATAATACAAATAATAATGATAATCCTATTAATAGTAATAATGATAATTACAACAATAATGATAACAATATTAATAATGATACTGATAATAATATTAGTAATGATACTGATAATAATATTAATAATGATACTGATAATAATAATAATAATGGTAATTATAATAATAATAATAATAATAATTATAATAATGATGGTGATATTACTAATAACAATACTAATAGTAATTATAATAATATTAATAGTAATGATAATTAGGACATTCATAATTATAATGATAATAGGGATAATGATAGTACGAATAATACTAATATTATTATCATTATAAATAATGAAAATGATAATGACAATAACAATGACAATATATGATAATGATGATGATGGTAATAATAATAATAATAATAATTGTAATAAAAGTAATAATCAATATTATTATAATTACTGTTATTATTAGCCTGGTGCGAAAAAGGGAGCAGCTATGCATAAGACTCCCCTCCCAGCTCATAGCCTCTCCATCATCAAGACTTCTGCAGTGCCTCCTCGTGGCCACCCATGGAAACTAGGTACCTTGCGGTCCTAGGCTGAACTGTGGAGGCTCTTGGAGCAGCAGGAGCCCCTAAAGGTATGGAGCTATGGCCCACCGGCGTGTGGATACCCCTGGCTTCGTACTAACTCCTGCCCCCGCGCCCCCTGGGGTTAATAGGGCGGCTGTGGGGAGGCAGGCCTTGGCAGTCGGCCCCTCCGAGATAACCACTGGCAACAAACCTGTTTTGTTTTTGGTGCTGGGTGGAGGGCTAAAGTCCCTCCCACCCAGCAAGTACGGCGAGCTGTGGGTCCCTCTGGGTTGGCGACTGCTGGGACTCGGGTGGGGAGGGGGGTTACCCCCCCATCCCAGCTGGGTCCCAGCGGCCGCCAACCTGGCGTGATGCTTGTGGGGGAAAGCCCTAGGGAGCCCTGTGGACGGATTAAGGGGCCTGCAGCCAGCTGGGGCGGAGTCGGTAGGGGTGGCAGAGGTGGCGCCCACCCGGAGTGACTGCCCGAGGTTAGACCTCAGGCGGACTGTCAGGGTGGGGGCTTGGAACGTCCGTTCCCTGCGACAGGACGATCGACTGAGAGTTGAGGTGGCTGCTCTCTCGGAGGTGAGAAGGCCTGGTAGCGGCACGATTAGTGTGGGTGGCTACACCTACTACTGGTCGGGCCGCAGCGATGGCCACCATCTCCAGGGAGTAGCCATAGCCATCTCCAGCAGACTTCAACCCTCGGTAGTTGAAGTCATTCCAGTCGATGAGCGTATTATGGTTTTGAGACTGAAGCTTTCATTTGGCTTCATGTCTCTTGTTGCTGTATACACTCCTATGGGTGTATATAAACTTGAGGTGAAAGAGATGTTTTACGCCAAACTTGCATCTGTGGCAGACAGATGGCCTCGGCGAGATATTCATATTGTTCTGGGCGACTTCAATGCGGTATCCGGCTGTGATCAAGCTGGCTACAAGATGTTTGTCGGTCCTCATGGCTCAGGAGCTGATGCTGGCAGCGAGAATAGCCTCCTCCATGACTTTGCTAGGTCCCAGAAATTGAGTATTTCTGGCTCCTGGTATCAGCGTTCTGACCCGCATCGTTGGACTTGGTACAGCGGTACGGGTAGTGTGGCCAACAAGATCGACCACGTCCTCGTTAGCACTCGGTGGAGGATCCTCCAGAAGTGCCGAGTTCTGTGGATCTGATCATAGATTAGTTGTGGCTACTCTCCGGGTCCACTTTAGAACCCCCCATCGACCAAATGAACACCCTAGGGTGTTTCATTTGGACAGATTGAAGGAGGACGAGTGTACCCAGGGGGTTTGCCGAGGCTATCTCTGGTCGTCTCACAGCACTCGAGGACCTGACAGACCCTTATTCATATGTAGGATACTTTCAAGTGTGAAACGCTTGATGCAGCTCAGGAATCCAAGAACAAGACAGAATTCCATCTCGCAAGAGACACTGGAAGCCACAGGTGCTTGTCGTGCGGCTCGATTGTCAGGGGATCGCAACTTGCACCGCTCTCTGGTGCGCAGGACTAGGTCACTGTTGAGAAGGGATAAGGAACAGTTTATCAGTAGTCTTGCAGAGAAGGTCGAAAGCCATTTCCTAGTAAATGACCTTCGTCCTGCCTACCAAGCCATGAGAAAGCTGAACTCCAAGCCCTCCTCACAGACGACTGCAGTCCGTTCAGCAAGTGGCCAGATAATCTTAGATCCTGATGGGGTGCGTGTGTGTTGGGCTGAGTATTTTGAGCAGTTGTATAAGGTTGATCCACCAACAGTTAACATGGATGCAGGTAATGTTGAGACTCCTCTGCCAGACCCACCCATCAGCGAGGATCCACCCTTCCTGACCGAAATCAGGGGGGCGATCTCAAAGCTGAAGAGTGGTAAAGCAGGTGTTTGTTGCTACCCAGCCGAATTGTTAAAGGCTGGTGGAGATCCTATGGCAAGGGGCTTGCATGCAGTCCTGTCTGCCATCTGGAAAACTGGTACCTTTCCCCCTGACCTGCTGAGGGGTGTGGTCATCCCTCTCTGGAAGGGGAAAGGGGATCGGTGGGACTGCAGGCATTACACTACTCAGTGTACCAGGCAAGGTACTCGCACACATCTTACTGAGACGTATCAGGGACCACCTGTTGAGGCACCAAAGGCCGGAGCAATCTGGATTCACTCCTGGTAAGTCCACAATAGACCGCATCCTGGCGCTTCGAATCATTGTAGAGCGCCGTCGTGAATTCGAACGTGAGCTGCTCGCAGCCTACATCGACCTCAAGAAGGCGTTTGACACGATGCATCGCGAATCACTCTGGGAGATCCTGAGACTAAGAGGAATTTCAACAAGGATCATTGGACTAATATTACTGAAAGTGTTGTAAAGTGTGGTGGGGGCCTGTCGAGCTTCTTCCCTGTTAGTTCAGGTGTGAGGCAAGGCTGTGTTCTTGCACCAACCCTTTTCAATACTTGCATGGATTGGATACTGGGTAGAGCTACTGTCCAAAGTCACTGTGGAGCAACTCTGGGCAATATCAAGGTTACAGACCTTGACTTTGCTGATGATGTTGCCGTTCTCTCTGAATCTCTGGAAACCCTAGTGGCGGCTCTTGATGCATTTAGCAATGAAGCGAAGCCCCTGGGGCTAGAGGTCTCCTGGATTTTGGGGGCCTGCTAGGAGACCCTGTGCAGTCGGTACGTGCTTGCGGTGAAAACATCGAAGTCACAGGGAGCTTTATATACCTCGGTAGTGCAGTTCACGACTCTGGGCTGTCAGACCAAGAAGTCAGTAGACGGATTGGCCTGGCAGCAGGGGTTATGAGATCTCTTGACAAGAGTATTTGGAGATGTCGGTACCTGTGCAGAAGTTATGTGTTTTCAAGGCCCTGATACTGCCAGTTTTACTATATGGTAGTGAAACTTGGACACTATCTTGTGCTCTGGAATCTCGTCTTGATACCTTTTGTAACAGATCCTTGCGCCGGATCATGGGGTACAGTTGGGGGGACCATGTGTCCAGCCAACGGCTTCACCGTGAGACCGGTACAGGACCTGTTACTTGCACAATCCGTGATCGCCAACTCAGGCTATATGGCCACTTGGCTCGACTCCCGCAGGATGATCCTGCTCATGGATGGAGGAGGCATGTGGGACGACCGAGAAGGTCGTGGCTTGGGCAGATTGATCAAACCTGTCGTGAGGAACTAGAGATGGGCCGGGCGCCTGCCTGGCGGCTCGCCATGAGGGACCCTCGTAGGTGGAAACGATGGGTGGATGCGGCTATGCGCCCCTGCCGGCGTTAGCCCCAAAATGATGATGATATTTTCATTTATATCTCTAGAATATCCCGAAAAAGTATGATCTAAACGGGAGTATATTCATCGACCAGTTTCTTCTTCAGTGTATATC
>NC_061840.1:4529414-4531914 GCF_019202785.1 Penaeus chinensis
ATAGACTAGTGTCCGTATATGTTGTTGTTTACCTTAAGCAGTAGGATATAGTGATATTCTTAGCAACCAGTAAAATGTGTTCTTTCTATATTTGTAATATTATAAGTACTGATATAATCTCGAGTTAACACAAATAATCTGAGCGGATGAATTGGAGCTTACAGCATGATATTTAAGAAATATATAAAAAAGAAAGATAAAACTAATAGGAAAACAGGCAAAGGTGAGCAAGTATGTCATCAGTCATGTGTGTCTGGATTCGCGCGACGATTCCAGGCTACCTCCAGCTTTTGCAGCCATTTAGCATCCATGCAACGACCGCCCTTGTGAAGCCGTCTTCGCCACTCCACGTGATTTTCCGCGAGTTCTTCCCAGTCATCAGATGGGATCTCGAGAGCTTGAAAATCGCGTTTGACAACATCTTTGTACCTCAACAGGGGTCTGCCACGCCCTCTTACATTACTGCCGAGCTCAGAATATAGTATGTCCTTGGGTAGTCGGCCATCAGGCATTCTACGAGGGTGGCCAAGCCATCTAAGCCGTCGAATATTGAGTGATTGCATCATTGATACACAACCTGTGCGGGACAGTACAGTCTCATTTGTCACCCTGTCACTCCAAGATATCTTCAAGAATCGTCGAAGGTTGCGCATATGGAATGTTTTCAGCTTCCTCTCGCGTCTTGCATAGATGGTCTATGTCTCAGATCCATGTAATAGTGCGTTAATAATGCAGCACTTATAAATACGAGTTAGTTGTTTTTTTCCCATGTGCGGTGTTGTAGTTGACTGAATGTTGTAGCAGCCAAACCAATGTGTCTGGATTTCTGTATCAAGCGACAGATCATTTTTTTTAGTAGAACCAAGGTAGCAAAATGCGTCAGCGGTAGCTATTCCTTTTTCACTGACAACACTAGAATTGTGGTGCATGACAGCTGTTTCCGTGCTTACGACCAGAGCAAAATCTGAGCAGGCTGTACTAAACTGATCCAGCAAGTGCTAAAGGCCCTCTGAGCTATGAGTTACGAGAGCTGCGCCATCTGCAAACAGAATTTCGCGGACTAATATCTCGGTTATTGTAGTTTTTTAGCAAACGGGCCAGATTGAACAGATTACCATCTGACCTGCTGTGAAGAAAGAGGTTATTATTATCTGTGTAGTTATCAAAAGCATGATAGAGTAGTACCGAAAAGAATATGTCAGTGAGTGTGGGGGTCAACACACAGCCTTGTTTGACCCCACTGCGAACAGTAAAAGGATCAGACGTTGCTCCCCCAAAAAAGACTGACATGTTATTATGAAAAGACTCGATCAGTCCAAGCAAAGTCGGTGGGCAGCCTAGTTTTTGCAAGATGGAAAATAGACCCTCACGACTGGACATGTCAAAAGCCTATTATGGTAATAATGATAGTCATTATTGATAGCACTATTATTATCACTTTTATCATCAGTAGTATCATGTTATCGTCATTATTATCTTTATCATTATCACTTTATCATTATCATCATCATTGTTATCATCATTATTATTATCATTATCATTATCTTTATCATTATTATTATTATTATTATTATTGTTATCATTATTATTATTATCATTATCATTATCTTTATTATTAGTATTATCATTATTATCATTGTTTCCATTATCTTCTTCTTCCTCTTATTATTATTATTATTATTATTATTATCATTATTATTATTATTATCATTAATGTTATTATCATCATCATTATTATTAGTAACATATCACTGTTATCGTCATTATTATTTCTTTTATTATTATAATTTTATCATTATTATAATTATCGTTATTACGATTATTATTATCATTATTACCATTACTTTTGTCATCATGCACATTTCAGTGTCCACATATACTTATTTGCATATATATCTATATCTATATATATGTATATGATTATGTATATATATGTACACACACACACACACACACAAACACACACACACACACACACACATATATATGTATATAATATATATATGTATATATATATGTGTGTGTGTGTGTGTGTGTGTGAGTGTGTGTGTATAGGATATAGCAATCTGCGTGACATCTAAGAAATATATATATATATATATATATATATATATATATATATATAAATAACACTAATCGGCAAACAATGCTGTAAATAAACACAGAAAAAACGTAAAGGAAATACTGAAGACAGGAATTTTCTGTGACTTTTTTTTATCTACCACACTGAGAACATCCCAGCTGTTTTACTTAACTTCTTAACTCTTCAAATTCCAGATACTGTTATCAAAGGCCTGACACAATATTACGATTACACTAACATTGAGCGGACATTCGAACAAGAATTGACTCGCATTGTAATGACGTCAGCAATAAGAATGAAGATGATGATACTGATAACAGAGCACCAAGCGATACGTTTAACAGGATAAGGTGTGTTGGTGGCTAGGAAAAATACTCTGGATTCACCTCTTTGCCGAATGTGTGGAAAAGGGCGAGA
>NC_061840.1:4549414-4554414 GCF_019202785.1 Penaeus chinensis
TACAAGGTTATTCTTACCACGTATTCTATGGGGAACCATGCATCCAAGAAAGAATGCGATGTTCTTTATGCATTTGCAAAAGTATGAATAATAAATAACAAATATAATAAATAATAAAGAATAAATATAATAAACCATATTATCTTTGCTTTTAAAATTTTGATTCTTCGTGTTTCTTTTATTTCTATAGGGAATAATGTAGACTGTACAGAACTCTCGGAAAAATAAAATCAAAAGGAAAAAAAATATGGCAAAATCTTAAAAAAAGAAGTAATAACTGCGAATCAATACTGATTCGAATGCGCAACGGACCCGATTCGAAATAATAAGAAAACAGCCTCTAATCTCTCGAATAACGTTGACTACAGAATTGAAAAGACATGATAAATTAAAATATAAACATTGCTGGAAAGACCCATGCATCTGCAATGAGTGACTCGATTCCCATTGTATTTTCACGAGTCTAGGCCTTGGTAATGGCCCCATAGCCGAGGTTGGTCCCGGGAGACAAAAGAATTTCACTCGATTCGGAGTGGACTGAGCTCACGCTTGTCTCCTCCTCGTCCTGTTGAGCTGCGGGATAAAGTAATAAAAGAAACATTTTAATATTATCTGCTTGTACTGTGAACCATATTTCGATTCATCTCCCCCCTAGCGTTAGACATTTGCAATTCTCATAATTTTTTGGTAATGCAACAACATTTGCTTTCATTTGTACTTATATAATAAGCTATTTCAATCTGTATATTCGTAACAGAGACCGATACAGAGAGGAAGAAAACAATAAACATATGTAACAAAATAAATGCACTGACAAATAAAAGAAAATCCCAATAACTGTACAGACGAATGGTCAAAGTACTTACCTTGTACGAGTTTCCGCGTGCGCCCCAACTTGACACGAGAGAGAATGCAAATGGCGACAAATGCCAGGAGTAGCGGAATGAAGATGCCAAGACTCATGACATGACGGTAGTAGGTGGAACAGTTGGGACCGTCGCATGCCACTCTGGAATGCAGAAGGGATACGTCACGCTCTGCACCTCTCGTAATGTTAATGTGTTGACTGAGATTCGTATTTTTACTCTTTGTTTCTCGCTCTTTTTCTTACATAACGAGTTAGGAGTTTAAGGATAGTAGTAATAGTAATAATAATAATAATAATAATAATAATAGTGATAATAATAATAATAATAACAACAACGACAACAACAATGGCAGTGATAATGATAATAATAATGATAATAACAATCATATCAATTATTAATATTATTATTATAGTAATAATCATGATAATAATGGTGATAATAATAATAACAATGGCAATAACAAACTAATAGTGATAAGGGCAATACAATAATAACAAATAATAACAATAATAGCGATAATAATAATGAGCATTACAATAATGATAATAATGATAATGATACTAGTGCTACTAAAGCAACAACAAAAACAATTACTACTAATTGATAATAATAATAATATCATAATATCATTACTAATAATTATCAGTGCTAATAAAAAATAACAATACAGCATCTCCTGCTACTAGCAAATGACAATAATGTTAATAGTATCACCAATAATAGTATAAATAATAATAATAGCAAAACAAATACTACTAATAATGCAACTCCTAATAACAGCAATGATGATAATAACAATACTGATAATAATAGTATTACTAATAATAAAAACAATAATAAGAATAATAGTGCCAACACTAAATGATGATAATAGTAATAATAATAACAATAATCATTAATGATAATGATGATGATGATGATGATGATATTAATAATAATAATAACAACAATGATGATAATAGTTATAGTAATAGTTATGATATAATAATAATAATAATAAAAATGATAATAATATTAACAATGGTAATATAATGATAATGAACAACAACAACAACAACAATAATAATAATAATAATAATTAATAATAATATTAATAATAGTATTTATAATAATAACAGAAGTAATAACAACAATAATCAAAATAATTACAACTCCAGTAATCATAACAATACAAACAAAAAAATCACAACATGAAACAACATCAATCCCACAGCGCTGCCTCCTCCAACGACACCTTCACCAAGGAAACCATTACATTACAACTAAATAACCAGTTTCTAAAGCCACTTCTTACCGAGTCAGTTCCTGGATCATGAAGACAGCAATGCCGTTTAGCACTTTGTCTCCGAAACTCATACTTCCGTACACGAAAGCTGAGCTGTTCTGTAGACGGAGAGGGATGTTAGTCCTTGAGGTAATGTCTTGTTTGGTTGTCCTTTGTTTGTGTTTTGTCTTAGTTTGTCTGTGTGTGTCTATGCGTCTGATGTCTGTTTATTTCTCTATCTTGTGTTTATCTTTGTTTGTCTTTGTATCACTCTGTCTTATCTTGTATACCCATCCATCTATCTATTTATCTGTGTCTATCGATTGATCTAGCTATCCACTTACGTATATCAATTTGTCTATTTAGCTATCTGCCTATCTATTTATCTAGTAAAAGTTGGTGTAAAAGTTGGTGTCTTTTTTAACAATTTTTTTTCCCCGTTGCAACTGTATTGAAATTTACTGTGTTAGTTATATAAACCTATGTAAATGAGCTTATAGTCATCTGTGATAATAACTAACATGAAAATGGTTGGGTTTATGACTACATGTTCACACATTTAGGGCCGTCAGTCCTGGTTAAGGCTGTAGTTAGGGTCGCAACCAGAAAAAAGGTGGGAAACATTGATATAGACACTAAGAAAACCTCCTCCTCCTCCTCCTTCTTCTCTTCCTTCACCTTCCCCTCTTCCTCCGCCCTCCTCCTCCCCCTCCACCTTCACATCCACCACCTCCTCCTCCTAATCCACATCCCCTCTCTCTCCTCCTCCTCTTCCCCCTCTTTAACCTCCCTCTCCCTCTTCTCTTCCACCTCCCCCTCCCTCTCCTCCTCCACCTCCCTCTCCCTCTTCTCCTCCACATCCCACTCCCTCTCCTCCTCCACCTCTACCAGCAGGAACTCACCGTGCTGCGTCCACCTCCTCCTCCTCCACCTCCATCTCCCCCCCCCTCTCCTCCTCCTCCACCGCCATCTCCCCCCCTCTCCTCCTCCTCCACCTCCATCGCCCCTTCCCTCTGCACCTCCATCTCCCCCCCCCCCTCTCCTCCTCCTCCACCTCCATCGCCCCTTCCCTCCGCACCTCTATCTCCCCCCTCCTCCCTCCTCCTCCGCCTCCTTCAGGAACTCACCGTGCTGCGTCCACCTCCTCCTCCTCCACCTCCACCTCCCCCCCCCTCTCCTCCTCCTCCACCTCCATCTCCCCCCCCTCTCCTCCTCCTCCACCTCCATCGGCCCTTCCCTCTGCACCTCCATCTCCACCCCCCTCTCCTCCTCCTCCACTTCCATCTCCCCCCCCTCTCCTCCTCCTCTACCTCCATCCCCCCCCCCTCTCCTCCTCCTCCACCTCCATCGCCCCTTCCCTCTGCACCTCCATCTCCCCCCTCCCCCCTCCTCCTCCGCCTCCTTCAGGAACTCACGGTGCTGCGTCCGATCAAATCTGCGGCGAAGGTTAGCGAGAGGATGACCAGGAGGGAACCGGAGACGCCCCACAGCACGGCCACGGAGAAGAGTGCCCAGCTTGGCATCCAGGGCAGGGCCGACACCGTGCTCGCCACTAGACCCACGACGATGCCCACGACCGTCGCTGCCTGAGGGTGGAAGGATGTTTGTGTCGGGTTAATGGGTATGGGTCACTGGGCACGGGTTATTGGGTATGGGTCACTGGGGACGGGTTATTGGGTATGGGTCACTGGGCACGGGTTAATGGGTATGGGTCACTGGGCACGGGTTAATGGGTATGGGTTACTAGAAACGGGTTATTGGGTATGAGTTACTGGGCACGGGTTAATGGGTATAGGTTACTAGAAACGGGTTATTGGGTATGGGTCACTGGGGACGGGTTATTGGGTATGAGTTACTGGGGACGGGTTATTGGGTATGAGTTACTGGGCACGGGTTAATGGGTATAAGTTACTAGAAACGGGTTATTGGGTATGGGTCACTGGGGACGGGTTAATGGGTATGGGTCACTGGGCACGGGTTAATGGGTATGAGTTACTGGGCACGGTTTATTGGGTATGGGTTAATGATTATGGGTCATTGGGTATGGGTTACTGGCTTTGGGTCAAATGGATCAGTGGGTATATTTAATTGGATATGGGTTACTGGGTACGGGTATGGATCACTGGGTATGAGTCACTGGGTGCGGGTTACTGGTTTTGGGTTATATGGAACAGTGGGTATAGCTAATTGGCTATGGGTTATCGGGTGTGGGTCAATGGGTATGGGTTATTGGGTATGGGTCAATGGGTATGAGTTATTGGGTATGGATCTGCGGGCATACACTCAACCTTATTGGTACAATCGGAGGATAGGACACTACATACGTTCTTATTGTGTAGTTAATCTGTTTTGAGTTCTTGAGTTTTTTTATGTTCCTTCTTGCCAAAGGTCAAGAAGGAATTCACGATGGTAGTACATGCGGTGTTAATAGTTATTGTAGACAACGTTTACACACGAAATAAAACCGAAAGAAATATATAAACTCAAGATTGGATATTAACTTCTGGATCACACACATTACTCACAGGCGCTTGCAAAATATATAAGGATAGTCACATACGGAAACACATAACAAGCACGTACATAAATTAAAACGAACAAATCCACACATAGAAACAAACAAACAAGCACAGACACATTTACACACACAGAGACAAACAAATACAAACATACAGAAACAAACAAACATATACAAATAAACAAACAAGTACACACAAAGGCAAAAATCAACCTCAACGCACATAACACAAAACGACAGACATAAAGGCCCCATCACACTTTACTTTTTCCCGTCCGCGTGCATCTGAGGCTTTCTGCATGTTGTTGTCGTTATTATTATTATTATTATTATTATCATTATTAATATT
>NC_061840.1:4561517-4571517 GCF_019202785.1 Penaeus chinensis
AAGCGTGTAAAGGATTAATGTGCATAAACTGACGGTTTAACTTCCTCAGTGTAGTGTACTTGCCTCGCATTCATACAGCGATTAAGACGTTACATACGAAGGAACGGTCGAGACACAAGGAAATCATTATACAGTAATAGTAGTGATAATGGTAATAAGAGTAATGTAAATAATAAAAATGATAATGTGTGTTTCATTCAGATGACAGAGGGGAATAACCGTAAAATGTCTAAATAACCGTGGCTAATTGACTTGTTTACTGTACATGAAGTCACGGGTGGAAACTAAAAGGTATGTAATACCGACCACCATGTTACATTTACGTCATCAGAACCGCTTCTGAGCACCACTACATGAGTGTTATTATCTGCCAAACGACCAACTGACACCTCATCCGCCAAGCCTTTGACAGTGGAATTTAAGAATGTTCCCACGACGCCTTCCACCGGACATCCGTTGTCCTGGGCACTCCGCGGTGGCACCAAACGATCTCTAGTGCCAGCCGAGGTGCCAGGATGTCTGTGACTCATGAGGTTGTGTATATATCCGGAGGTTCGTTGCTGCAGGAGACGGATAGTGAGAGTCAGAGGCGGACCGCTGCGAAGTGCTGAGCTCCTTTAAGCAATGCCTAATCCACAAGGCCAGTTCAAGTAGTGACATTCCCTTAGTGAGATCCTAAATGCGAATGAAAATGTGCCGTAAAGGTCCACCAAGTAGCATCAGACTGGGTTTGGTCCTGTCCCTGATTCTGGCCAGCCTCCACGTCTGCGCAGGGGCTCCACTCCTGCACAGTCGCCGAAAGATGCTCCCCGGGGACTTCCATGCGACCAGCCCTCGCGTAGATCCTCCAAGCGTGCGGACTATGGGAAACATTATCTTCCGGAAAGATGGTGTTTATCTTTCCAACACGAGAGATTCAGGCGTTAGAGGACACCAAGAGCTTATCAGCGAAGGCGATGACTTGACACTTGAGGAAATGAGAGGAATACTTTACAAAGAAAGGGAGGTGCTGAGACAGGTAAGGCGGCTTTTCCTGGACTGTCAAATCAAGTGCTGCGGACGAATTGTGTGTAGAAAACGCATGAATGAGTCCATGACTGCACGACAGGTGCAGTTGGCACCTTTCGTTTAAATCTTTACCAGAATCACAGCAGAGCCAATAATGTATATATATATAATGACCGAAATGTACACACACACACACGCATTCTCATATACACACACACGCACGCACCCACACCCACACCCACACCCACATCCACATCCACATCCACATCCACATCCACATCCACATCCACATCCACACACACACACACACACACACACACACACACACACACACACACACACACACACACACACACACACACACACACATACAATCTCTGGTTAGATGGTTAGATAGATTCCCCAGCACACATACACACACGTGTGCGCAAGCCTGGTAGACTCACAGAATGAAAGAGAAAAATAGAAAGATTGCCCTTATAAATAGAGCCATTCATATCATCATACACGCGCGTGGGTATAAGAATCTTCGTGATTGTGCGTGTAATGTATGCTTGATTTCCATCGTTCAGGCTAAGATAGAGCTGAGAGACGCGTTTCTTCTCCCACAGCAGAGGTCTCACCGAACACGCCATCACCACAGCAGAAAGCATCATCACAGACGAGGCAGACACAGCGAAGAGAGAAGAGGGAAAGGACACAGAAGCCGAGAGAAGAAAGGAGGAAGAAGCAGAGAGAAAAAGGGTGGAAAGAAGAGTAAAGGGAAAAGAGGAAAGGGAAGAAGCAAAGAGAGGAGGCACAGCAAGGAGAGGAGAGGAAGACGAGGGAGAGACTCGGGTAGTGAAGAGTGGCTTGGCCGGATCCCTGACTTATGGCCTCGAAGGACGACGCCCAAGACAGCAGCGCCTTCTGCCACGCCTTCTGCGACCACGCCCACGACCCAACCTACAACCACCACAACCACGCCCTCAACCACAACCACGCCCTCAACTACAACCACCACAACCACGCCCTCAACTACAACCACACCTTCCATTACCACCACGAGGACCACGACCACGCCTGCGACTACAACCATAACAACCACGCTACCAACTACAACCACAAGAACCACAACCACGCCCTCAATCACAACCACGACCCAATCTACAACCACCACAACCACGCCCTCAACCACAACCACGCCCTCAACTACAACCACCACAACCACGCCCTCAACCACAACCACACCTTCCATTACCACCACGAGGACCACGACCACACCTGCGACTACAACCGTAACAACCACGCCACCAACTACAACCACAAGAACCACAAGTACGCCTGCAACTCCGACCACAACCGCCACGCCTTCGCCCACAACCACAACCTTTGCATTCACGTTTCCCGACGGACAGCCTCTGACGCTCGAGCCCGACGCTGAGACCATCATTCCGCTGCTGTAGGCGTTTTATTAGCGTTAGTTTTAGAAGCATTGTTATCATCATTATTATTGCTGTTGTTGGTATATTACTACTGTTATTATTATTATTATTATTATTAGTGTTAGTAGTAGTAGTAGTATCATCACCATCATTATCAGCAGCATCACCATCACCATCATCACTATTACCATTACCATTTCCGTTTTTATCCTCATCATCACCATTATCATTATCATCACCACTATCATCATTAATTTTAGTATTAGTATTATCAATACTTTACTGATGATGTGACGATTGACTATGATCATTATCTTGACTTCCATCGTTATTGTTATCATTATTACAATTGTAATTATCATTGTCATTACTACTTTTATTATTAGCACTAGCGGTAGTAGCAGCGTATTAAGGATAGTCGTAGAAGCGGTAGCAGCAGCGGTCGTATTTAATAGAAATAATCACAAGTAGATATTCTGGTCGTGTGGATGGCAATGGTTAGCTGAAAGATCTTAATGGATGGTACTTTTCCGTAAATGAATGTGATCACGATGTAATATGATCTTGTGTTACACGCTTTATCTTAAGGAATGTAAATATATAGATAAAAAAAAAAATAATTGTATGTTAAAAAATGTTGAAATTACAATAATCCTGCAATTAGTGTTTAATGATGGCACTTGACAGTACTACTCCTAAGAAATAAGATAAAGACAAAGCAGTGACTTGTCTTATTAGTGTTTAACAAAACAGGATCTTTATATACATTGTACATTATGGCATAAAAAAATTAATACCTAATGAAATCTATATGTCAATTTGTTTGTTTGTCTCCAGACTTTTAACAACGCAAATGGACTTACATCTCTGAGTTCTTTTAAATCGTTTTGTAAATGTCGGCGTCAGAAAATGTTAGATTTGTCACCGTTAGGGAAAAAATACTGCACAATTTATGATACGAAACGATTCCATTGTAAATATGTTGGTTATTTTGAGTCTATGCCCAACCGCGTGATAATAACGCTACAGAAAACGGAATTATTTTATAGGGGTGTCTATCTTATTGAAATAAAAATAATGGCATGAGGAGAAAAATATGTTTACGTCTTTATACATGCTAACACAAACACACACGCACGCACGCACGCACAAACCATAGTAATCTGGCTAGATATGAAAACATGCTATACGATAGAATTTTATATCGTTTCAGTTAATAATTTCGCCCATCAAGAAACTACGAAAGGAATCTTAAGATTTTTTCTCGGTAACCTTCCCTATCTATCAACATCAAACATCGGCGACGGCAGGGTAACACCACAGCACAACTTCCTAAATGACTAATCCCTGCAGTAGGATTAGGGCATAGCGTAGGATTTTAGGATTAGTTGGTACGACCAGGTGTGACTTTCTCTTCTACGTCAGGGGAGGGAACATTGATGGCGAGCAGTGCCTTTGCAACTTTGCATACGGAACACTTTTACGGCTTGATACACACGGGAGCTCACTTAGGCCTATTTGGGAAGCGGTGTCTGCTAGGTGCAAAAACGTTTTGTTATATGCTTGTTGTCTTAGTTGCATATGCATTTTATTGCATAGTGAAGCAGAATACTGATTTTTTAAATACGGTAATGGCAGTGATCATAATAATAGTGAAAATGACACTAACAACGAATATGATAAAAAGTAATGATAATGATAACTGTAATAATAAATATGTTGGTGATAATGGTTTTAATAGCGCTAATAATAATGTTTAAAATGTTAATAATGATATAATGATAATTATCATTTACATTATCATAATCATACTAGAAATTATGCAATGATAATCAGTCAGTCAATTGAGGTTCGCGAAGCTCTAGATTGGGAGCCGGTTTTTAATGCTCAAGAGAAGGGGGGGGGGGGGGGGGGGGGGGGGCAGAGCGACCAGCCTGAATCCAGACTGGACTCCGCTGACAACGCTACCGTGTGACGTCATCATGCGTCAAAAGTTCTCTGTTGGAATTTTAATGTTAAAACTAAAGTAAGCGTGATGCATTATTTACTGGAAAATAGTGTATAATCTGTAATAACAAATTTCTCCTTTTCATGAATGGAAAATTCAATATCATTGTTTTGTAAGGAAAACGGCGATCGTGTCATTGCAATTTATTAGTGAAATATAGCAATAATGATAATTAAGGCTGGTCTTGATAAATCTTGCCTTTTACATAGCTCGCAAGTTAATCTTTATTCTTATCTTTATTACAATCTGATTGTCTAAAATCGCCTTTATGACATTGCAAGCATTGACGATCGGCCTCTTCCTTTCCACTTCCCTATTAGCTAATATTAAGGTCACATTATTACATCATTAATCATGCTAAACCACTTGCTTAAGATTTTGTGCATCAAACTGCTAAAATTAAATGACTTATTCTTTAAAGGTGGCAATCGGTGTCATGAATCTAAATTTCGTTTTGTATCCTACTGGATTGTTTATTTGCATCCACAATCGAGGCTTTTGTAAATTACTGACTATATGGAACATATTTTTAGAATGTATTTTTAAAAATAATAAATCTTATATTCTACTTTCATTATGCAGAAATGCATTCAAATAGTGTGAGAGATTCCTCCCTCATGACGCACCAAGTGCCACGTTTGGCTGATTGTTTTCGTCACCACAAAACGGCAGCGTAAATATCTGACCTCTCCAGTAACGTCTCTATCCAGAAGACGGATATTTGCCGAGGGGTGGCTTCTGGAGGAGGGGGCTGTCGTTGACCCCGCCTGTTCCGCGTCATGCCCAAGGGTATCGTATTTCTGGGGCGCAATCGGCGAGCCATGGGAAGCAGCTGGCAGTGTCAATCGGACGGGGGCTCCGGAAGTGAATGGGTGACGCGGCTACAGGGGATATCAAGTCATATAGGCCGTGTTTACAAAGGATAATGTCAGTAATGGGGACGATTATGAAGATAATCATAACAACAATAAGAACAATAACAAGAACCGTGATAATGATAATAAATAAAATATAAATTTTCGCTTTGGGAGATATCACCCCCTATTCATTATTATAAAAAATATGAGCAGTAGCCGAGAACTTTTCCGTATGGGGCACGGCAATGAAGGTCGTCTTCGTCAGAGGTTTGGTTTGGAGACCCACTTCGCCAATCCCTCGATAAATCACAGTGATCTTTTCTTCTTAGTTTGGTGCAATCATCGAAATGGAGTGCCTTCCATTTTGTCGATGGTGAGAGTTGTTACTTCAATCGCCTCTCTGCGCTTGAGGTGATGCACGGAAGCTGATAAGGCCAACCAGAGAGTATATAACGGAACCTCCTCTGATGTTTTCAAAAGGGTGATGGTCTAATTTGGATGAAGAGGATTTATGTATTCCCGAAGTAATAAGGATAGGGCAGACAGAAATGGGTCTGGGGTCTCGATGGCCTGAGCTGCCATTGCTCGCTTCCCTATATGAATACGAACTCTCACATTAAAGCCGTAGGGACGTTGCCAGAGGAAGATCCTACCTGGGGCCCAGGGGTATCCTTTCAGAAACTGGTACAGCCTGTATTCACTCACGGATGCTTGGCGTTCGCTCGGTCGTTTAGTATGGAGGGAATAGTTTGTTGATGTTTGACTTGAAAGAATTAAAGACAACTTCTCTTGTCATCAATTAACTTTAAATGGGGTTGTACCTTGATATCGGCATTGTTCCGTGAATGGTGTCTAATATTTGTTGATAATAATTATATTTCATATTTTGTTGTTTTTCTTCTTCCCTACAGTCGATCCTTTGCCACATCATTGTTTTTAATCTTCTTATCTTGCATAATTAAACTTTTCGATCTTGCTGGTGACCCATGGCTTATCTAGCGGGAGAAACGTCTTGTAACGGAAAACGAAAGTGAACTTGACACCTGAACGATTTAAGCAATCGGAAATGTCGAGTCATGATGTTTAATTAATAGTCCAGACTCACGATTATTTAACAACGGAATCGTAGGGAACTTTGCTTATGTTTGCACTGGCGGTTGGTATATTTGGGTAAAAAAAACAACGACATGTGTCACTAATGCCCGACGGTGCATTAAAGTCGCCAAGTATGATGAAAAGAGGGATTTCATTTGCATAAAGGGAGAAGACATTTTCAAGTATGTGTTTTCTCAGAATTTCATGAGTAGGTGCCCTGGATGTGATACTTCACGTGGCAACCACCTGCGCTCGGATGCGAACCATAATATTTCATAACGTTAGACGCGATTCCACCTTTGGTAAGATGATCAATCCCGCCACCATTGTTGATGCAACACATTTTATTACTATGACTGATAATCGTTTCTAAGCTGTGGGTATAGAGTGTTTTTTTATTAATCATGTTTCGACAGCATCCGAATCATCCCTGAGGGAGCGAACATTTGCAAGTTAGAAAAGCCTGGAAGTGTTCGCCTGCGTTTTGCTTGGCGGACGCTTTGTTGACGGGTCAATCAGGGAAGAGAAAGTGCGAGTGTGTGTGTGTGTGGTAGAGAGAGAGAGAGAGAGAGAGAGAGAGAGAGAGAGAGAGAGAGAGAGAGAGAGAGAGAGAGAGAAGAGAGAGAGAGAGAGAGAGAGAGAGAGAGAGAGAGAGAGAGAGAGAGAGAGGGAGGGAGGGAGGGAGGGAGGGAGGGAGGGAGGGAGAGAGAGAGAGATATTTAAATACACACGCATACACACACACACACACACACACACACACACACACACACACACACACACACACACACACACACACACACACACACACACACACACACACACACACACTCACACACACACACCACACATATATATACATATATATACACACATATATCTTTATATATCTGTATATATCTGTATCTATTTATCTAAATATGATTATATATATATATATATATATATATATATATATATATATATGTATGTGTGTGTGTGTGTGTGTGTGTGTGTGTGTGTGTGTGTGTGTGTGTGTGTGTGTGCGTGTGTGCGCACGTCTCTCTCTCTCTCTCTCTCTCTCTCTCTCTCTCTCTCTCTCTCTCTATATATATATATATATATATATATATATTTATATATATTTATATATATGTATATATATTTGTGTGTGTGTATGTATACATGTGTATATATTTACATATACATATGCATATATTTATATGTATACTTATTTATTTATAAAAAGAGAAAGGGAAGGGGGAGACAGACAGGCACAAAGGCAGAGAGTGGACAGCAAGCAGAACGCACACCCGCCGCCCTCTGCCTTGACAACTTAACCCTTTTTTAGCATCACCTTCCATAGCGACCCACCAGGAAAACGCAGCAATAAATTCATTATTAGGTCCCCCTACTTTGCCCTAAAGAATTTATTTTTAAAATCGGGAATTCTTTCACAAGTTACACATCTTCTGATCCACAGGAGTTTAAAATCTATAGAAGCGAACAGAAGAGAGTAACATTCCATTTAAACCTTTACTGGTTACGGGTTTAGCGTTGCCAGTGTAGGGGATGGTTTCCAACTACGCATTGGAGCGGCCAGCATGGGTCAGCACGTGACTTAAGATGGATATATAAATACTTGGTAATACTCTTGTCTGTATGTACATTGCGGATGGTTTTAGTGTCTGACGGATGGGAAATTAATTAAGTTTGTTTGGTAGATGGGTACGTATTGAAACGGGAAATATTATCAACATTACATATAGGCCTGAGCACTTACTAATTCATTAACACAGGCATACTATACACCGGAACACTCATGTACTTGATGTAAAGGAAACACAAGTAAGAGAATTATCATACACTTAACAGCATTTAAAGCTACACACAAGCACGTAGCTACTGACCAGTGTAAATACCAACAGTCAGTGCAAAATAAACTTGCCATAGCACACAACGTCTCCCACCTTTTCGTATTAGTGCCGCAGAAGGTTATTACACGCAGTCCGTTAAGCATAACCACTTGTCTCGCGTATTATCACAGCTAAAGAGATCACTGTCCTGGCACTGATTCCACGGTTCTGCTGGGCGACGTTCCAGCCAGGGCCAGCGATGTTGCTTCTCGTCCTCTCTCTTTCTCTTCCCGCGATGCCGGTTACCATTTTATTTTGAAATAGTTGCCTTTCTTTACCTTAGGAAGAAGTAACGGAGTTGATCTCCGTTACTTCTTCCTAAGTGGATTTTTTTTTTTTTTGAGTGGGAAGATATTAATATTCTTTCCAAAATAGCTTTTTGGAAAGATGAATAGGAGAGGACCAAGAAATGCCGCAAAACGGGTTTGTTAATCGATGGTGAAGGAGAAAAACAATCGAGGAATATCCAGAGGTCGTGAGCAAGGGAGATGGACAGACAATTGGACCGAGCGAGAGACAGATAGACCGAGACAAAGACAGAGAGAGAGAAAACAGATAAACAGATATAGACATAGACAAATAAAATTAAAAACAGATATAAAGATTAATAGATTCAAAAATTAAAATTGTTCAAAAATTAAATGAAACTCATAATGCAGCAAGATACAAGAAATGAATATATGTTATGCAATATTTTGAAGGAGTAGTTTTAGACAAACGATTCTTCATCCAGACTTTAGAAAATAATAAAGATAACATGCATTACCTCCTGGTTTGATATTTTACAAGTCATAATATACTGCAAGTTTAAGTCGCTGATGAAGAAACTTGTAATCTAGATCTCTAAGCCACCGTTATTAAAATCATAATAGTGTTGGGAAGGCCTACGTAACCATTTTAAATTTCTACTGAGAAAAGTATCATTTTCGAATCGCAATAAACATCAGAACATAGGTGTATTGCATATTTTCGTTGGTATTTTTTATGTAGAAAAACAGCGAGAAATATCAGACAAATACCACTCAAGTTAATTCTATCGTGAGACATGAAGACGGTAAACCACAGTGAAATACCAACAATATCCAGGTTCAATGTTGCAAGTGTAGAGGACTTACCTGTTGCCCCTCCATCAGGTGTATGTCTCTCTCTCTCTCTCTCTCTCTCTCTCTCTCTCTCTCTCTCTCTCTCTCTCTCTCTCTCTCTCTCTCTCTCTCTCTCTCTCTCTCTCTCTCTCTCTCTAGCTTCTGCTATGGATAAAGGATTGTTTATCTTTGTGAAGAGCAAACCTGTGGTACCAAGGCACCTACAGTGCTTATAGCGAATTGGAATTAGGCACTCCACAAGGGGGAGTATTGTCCCCTACACTGTTTGATATACTTATGCACTCTCTTTGTAAGCTTAACGATGAGTTAGTAAACCTACGCAGCATCACATCCTATTCTGATGACATTCTTACTCAAGTATTTGATAGGGGGGAACATGTTCTTCAGAGGTTCAGCAAAAAGTGTGCCTCCCTTGGTCTCAACCCAATCAAAACTAAGCATATTTATAAATCTCGTAAACTACCTTACATTTCAAAGTTAGGTGGACAAACTATTGCAAGAACTGACACCTACAAGTATCTTGGTGTTATGGTGACTGCTCCCCACCTCATGTCCCATAATTCTCGCTTTACCAAGGATATTGTTCAAAACATCAAGGAACGTTGCCTTG
>NC_061840.1:4579017-4581517 GCF_019202785.1 Penaeus chinensis
AAGATGAGCTGAAGAACTGCATATGATCATGTTATTTATAAGACAGTAGATTACAACATGCTTAGATTATCTACATAATGATGATATATACTGTACAAGACTATACAAAGCCCATAAGGTATGAGCTTCACTGGAGTAAGGCACTACACAAGCTAGAAATACATAGATACAGAAGTCCAATATGGAGAATAAACGAAAATTCCTTTAACAAAGGTACTGGATACCTTTTTTGTAATGATACATTTTGTATATCGATAAACAATAGCACAACAAAGTCATATAATAAAGACACAAATGCAATAACAAAACATTCAAAAACTCTCTCTGCGACCTCATCTATTCATTCATCGACGCAGGACACGTTAATCATACAGCATTGTCTTGAGCTTTGCTAAATCCAGATTAGTGATTAATCATGTTGTGGGTCTTCTTCAGGTTCCGCGCCCCGCCGTGGTTCCTGATGGCCATCATGAGTTCTTCGCGGGGATCCAGTGCCGGGGCCGTCTTGGGCGCCACGATGCGCTTCCCGGTCGCCGTTCGCCTCTCTCCGTCGCCAGCTGTGGGTGCAGGTGGGGGAGGGGGAGCCATGGGTGGTGCAGGTGGGGGAGGAGGTGGGGGCATTCCACCGGCCTGATTACTCGGGGCTGGTGGTGGAGGGGGAGGCATTGGGGCAGGAGGTGGTGGCACTACTTCCGGAGGAGTTGAGCCACGAGAGCCACCCGGAACGGGGCGAAGCTGCACGTTTTGGAATGCAGGCCCAGATGGGGGGCTCACCCGGGATGGCGACGTGCGAGGAGGAGACACACGAGAGGGCGACGTTCTCGGCGGGGACACGCGGGTGGGGCCCACAGAAGCCATGGGCGAGGGCGACGGGGCCTTGGGCGCTGGCTGGGACAGCGCAGCCACGAGTCTTGCAGCCGTCGGGGCCTGTGGGATGGGTTCCTGCAGAGCAGCCGGAACCGAGCTATTCGTGGGAGGCGACACAGAAGACCGAGACTGAGGCTGCGAGGGCTGTCGGAATCCACGCACGACGGGAGCAGGTCGGGGCTGGCCACGCTGATCGTTGTTCAGCTGAACTACTGACCGGACCTTGTCTCTAGGTGCAGCTGCTCCGTTGCCCGTTTCGCCTTTGTCAGAAGACAATGTCACCACAGAGGTGTATCGCGGACCAGATTCATTCTCAGCTTCCCTGGGTCGTTGGGCCACGGCAGGAGTTCCATCTCCGTTGTAGTAATACGTCTGGGGGGGCTCATGGACAACAGCTTGCTGTCCAAAGTAGGTCAGCGGTTTCGAGGCCTCTACACTATCCTGTTAAAAGAAAAGTTATCATCTGTATTATATGCTATAAACTAACTTCATAATGAAACAGGTGTTTTCCTCACACACCTGAACATTTAGATATACAGATATATACCCTCGTAAAAACGTCTTAGAATCGCTGGCATTTCAGAGAGATATACCAAAGGAAACTCAAGTTCCTTGGAAAAAATAATGCGGTGATTTCTTATAAGTTAGCTTGATCGTTATTAACATTTGTACTAAATATTTATATTAGAAATCAGTCACACCCACTCGCACTCACACTCACAAAGCATATCTTATAAAATGAAGTGACTGGAGGTGAGTGTACCTAACACCATGTTTGAAAAATACTCCAGCGTCCCACACGAGTGTTGGAGGCCCAGTCCCTACCTGCGGAGGAGAGTCTTGGCGGGAGTTCCGGCGCGGAGGGCGTGTGGGCTCCGGGCTCTCGGGTTCCTTCTGCAGCCCGAAGTCCTGGCGCCTGGCCTCCAGTTCTCGCCAGAACGCTGCTCTCTCGGGCTGTGGCACATCCGCCTGCTGGGTCTGCTTGGGCGGGGAAGGCTGCTTTGGCTGCTGCAGGTACTGCGGGGAAGACTGCTTCTGCTGCTGCATGAACGGAGGGGAAGGCTGCTTCTGCTGCTGAGTGTACATGGGGGGAGGGGAAGGCTGCTTCTGCTGCTGAGTGTACATGGGGGGAGGGGAAGGCTGCTTCTGCTGCTGGGCCTGGCTGAACGGCGGGGAAGGCTGCTTCTGCTGTTGATTCTGCATGAATGGTGAAGGCTGTCTCTGCTGCTGCATCTGAGGAGGAGAGGGCTGCTTCTGCTGCTGCATCTGAGGAGGAGAGGGCTGCTTCTGCTGCTGCGGGCGCATGAATGTCGGAGACGGCTGCTTCTGCTGTGGCATTAATTTGCTCTGCACTGGCTGCATGAACTGAGGCTGCTGTTTTTGCTGCTGCTGCTGCATAAACTGGGGCTGCTGCTTTTCCTGTTGTTGTTGCTGTTGCAAAAACTGTGCAAACTGCTGTTGCTGCTGCGGGGACAGGTTGTGAAGCTGCTGTGGCTGATTAAACTGAGGCTGTTGAGGCTGTGCAGACTGGTACGGCCTCCTCTCCTGACTCATGGTTTCAGCTGGACGTGCAAAAGCCTGCTGCTGTACTTCAGGGCCGACTGAAGGTGGGAAATCCTGGGAAGTCTGTGAC
>NC_061840.1:4584017-4591517 GCF_019202785.1 Penaeus chinensis
CCTTTATAAATCACATCTAGATAACAATGGCCACAGATCCTGCAAATGCAAGATCTTTCGTAAGCTGTTCCAAGAAGAAATCAAGCAAAGGAGGGTCATGCACGAGACGGATTCGCGAAGACACAATTGCAGACGAATTCGCGCGCGGCAACTCGTCCGAAACCAAAACACGGGCTTCGCGGAACGCCGTGCGGGAATGGAAAACAAGGTCGTAGTCATTACAACAAAAACCAAGCATTAAATCATGTAACAAACAAACAAACAAAAAAATAATCGCACAACCGATTCATCATACAAATCTAACTAAACAGAATTATTACACAATTCCATCAACATAAGAAAAAAACAAAACAGTTCACGTCAATCTATCACAAAAACGAACAATGTCAAAAACAATATATCAGTCATCAACATTACCTACAACACCACCATCGCATAAAATACACAGCCAAATAACCCAGACAAAGAGAGACAAAAAAATGAACCTTTGAAGAAGGCAAAACATTTCGAACGGCTTCACAGACGGCGCCAATTACACGCGAGACAAAGAAACGACACAATTAAAAAGTCCGGGAGGGAGAAGCTACCCAGGAAAAACAAACAAACAAATGGCGAGAGCAACGGACATTTCATTCTATTTTTTATTGATTTTAAAAATTCGTCGACTATTGTTTTTACTAATCTGTTAATGACCAGCGCGATCCCAACCGATTACAACTTCTTCAGCGAACAAATTGAAAGGAAAACGATTAGCTTCCGAAAATACCGATGGCGCAAAAAGGTCGATATTTCCTTTTGTATTAAAACACGCGAGGGAGATTTAAAGACCAGATTTGTGACACGGGGTTAAAATACCTCACTGGCAATGGGACAAATGCAATATAAATAGAACCCAACCTGACAGCGTCAACTAACATACACAAATAAAAAATAAAAACAAAAAAACATGATGATAGCAAAATCAAATCGGAAAGAATTTTCAAAAAATGTTGAAAATAAATGCCAATGGAATACCGAGCCAACACTAATCGTTCCTATAAAAAAATACGACTCGAACAATACTGCGAAACGTCTAAGCAAAAGTAGACAAAGAAACAAAGGGGCACACGACATGCCAAAGCCCATAAGCGCATTTGGCGCGCCGCCCGACGGAAGGCAGGCTTGGATCTCCCGGAGAGGGAATCGAGCCCCTTACAGCCTCGCTTGGCCCGGGATTGCGGAGAGAATGCACGTCTCAGGGCGGCGCCCTCGAAATGTTGCTAAACAAGGATAACACACACACACATATTATATATATATATATATATATATATATATATATATATATATATATATATATATTATATGTATAATATATATATGTACATATATATATTATATGTATAATAAATATATATATATAGATATATAATATATATATATAATGTATAAAATATATACATGTGTGTTTATATATATATATATATATATATATATATATATATATATATATAGAGAGAGAGAGAGAGAGAGAGAGAGAGAGAGAGAGACAGATAGATATATAGGCTAATAGATAAAGATACTCTTTCTATCTCTCTCACTCGAACACACACACTTTTCACTGAAAGTATCCAAATACGATTAAGCAAGTGTGCGATTTTCCTTATTTGTCTCTCCGTTACGTCACGATCGGCAAAGAATCCGCATTTTCCTGAACCTTGGGCGTGGTCTAAATCCAATGAAAAAGGGTTCAAACCTACATCTATTTCCACTCAAGATAATCTCGTACAACTTGACAATAAACTACATCTGACAATCAACTTCATTATCATTATTATCATTATTATTATTTTCATTATCATTACTGCAATTATCACAAACATTTATATTATTATAATTACACACATACATACATTACTCTCCATATAAAGAAACAGCTTCCTTGCTCACGCCTACTATTTGAAAACTAAGAAGCAAATACGACCGTAAGGCTAAAAGTGGACCCCCCCATCCCCTAACCTCACCCCCAACCCCTCAACTGCGATGCTCAGCCCTTAGCACCTGCGGTTCATCAGTCATCGGCCCACGCTCTCATTTCCCGCGTCTTGCATGCATAATTATATCTTCACCTGATCACCGAGGGGAAAGGTTTGCTGTGGATCTTCCACCTGCTCTATTTCTCTGCAAATGTTCAATAACATCGCTTGCATTTGCATTTTTTTTTTTCTTCCAAATTCCTGTGACTGGTTGACCATAAGGTCGCAGTCACGTTCAACCAAGTCATCCTCGCAATGGCACCTTCTTGCCCCATCACTTCCCCCCCCCCCCAACCCCCCAAGGCAAGAGGAAACCGAAGGCACAAGTCACCCCCTTGGAACGGGGCGTCATAATGAGTTGCGTTACTTCCGCGCGCGATATCAGCCTCATCTTCCAAGGCGACGAGACACCGACATAAAGCATAAAGGAGGTTATCTTCCCTCGCCCTGACTTCCGGCGGCCGCCCTGCCCACTTTACCTTGCTCCATCCTGCCGTTGTGCTGCTGCGGTTCTCCGTCCAAGCCGTTCTGAAGGTAAATCTGAGCTTCAGACTTGAACATATCCGGCGAGTCACTCGGCCCGAGCTCCTCGCGCGGCTCGGGGCCTCCTCGACACCTTTTGCCTTTTGCTCACTAAATGTCCTAATCTGTACCAAGTGGTGGTGCGCGCAACCAGGCACTCGCTTCGCTCTCTATCTGAAAGGGAAAGGGACGTCACGCCTTGCCATCCCATCGGCGGGGGCGACGGCGCTACGCACTCCCGCCCACGGCCGTATATGGGCGGCGGCCCGCGCACACGGGGGAGAAGTACCCAATAATCAAAAGGTCAGAGATACGCCCACACCACCCACGACAATGACACTTGTGGGCGCCACTAAACCCGTCACTGAGTCATCTCACCATAAGGTCACTGCTCGAGCTTCGTCAGAATACCCGGGTGACTTTACTCCACTGCACTGCTTGCTGGCCGGCTGAAGGCCCTGCCATGCGAGGGGAGACGCGCCGAGGGAAAGCAAGGGACTACTCGCCAGGGACAGACACTAAACTTCTCTTTGTACTGACATAGTGATATCAAAGGGCATGCTATCTCAAGGGGAAGTTCAAAGCACACAGTTCGAAGAAATGCGAGGGAGGAATATAAAACGAAGGGAAAAGGTCGACAGGTGCGCAGAAAGCTATTAACTCAGAGCAGCGGAGCCTAGGCACCTGCGCTAGTCCGCCTGACTTTCGGCAGGACGACTCCGGGTCACAGCATCCGAGGGGTATCGTCATGCATGCCCAGACGTAGGGCTTAAGGGGCTGAAGGAGGGGAGGAGGTCGTGCGGGAGGGAAGCGCACACGTACAGGTGAATCGTCGGGCGGGCAGCCTCGGAACCAGCCGCGCCGCCTCCAGCGTCTCCGCGGTCTACTCGCACACTGAGGGGAAGGCCCGACCTGCTCCCTCGTCCTGCCCTCTCCCCTCGCTCGCGCACCTGCCAGCGCCACCCCTCGCACGCCGCCCACCAACGCCCGCGCCCACGTGAGGTAAGCTATACGGGCATCATGAGTCACGCCCCTGGAACCCCGACGCGGCTTCTAGATTCCAATTCGACGCCGCAAGAGTTTCATGATCGACGTAACGTTCAGAAGTGTGCGGCCGCCTCTCCGCACGCCGGCGAACCGCCAGCACGTTTCATGATCTCGAACAAAACGAAAGATCCCTCTCCACTTCCCACGAAATTAAAATCCCTCACGAAGTAAGATTTTTAACCCCCCCCCCCTCCATCTCCCACCCAGTGTCCGCGTCAACAACTGTCCGCTTCGCCGTCACAAGCCTCAAACCTCGACGCAGGTGACTCAGCCTCCCACAGCCCCGCCTTCAGCCCTTCCTACAGGCCCTCGTCCCTCAGTGCCCCGCCGCAGCCTAAATGCCTCGTAAATTAAGTCTTCGAACTACTTTGGGGGCGCTAGAAAAAGGCAAATCCCTGAAATAATTAGCATACCGCTTATTCTAACCACGGATTTCGAACAGACACATACGAACATTGGTCCTTGTTAACATATATCTATCGAGAAAATAAATTAACGGTTTGTTCTTTTTTTAGCTCCACACCGAGGGAGATCCGCCTCACTCCAACCACATGACGTCATCACACACGGAAAAAAAAACTTCATTTCATTCACACCCCCGAGCTATATTTCATTTCTCTCTGAAACAAACAAACAATAAAAAAAAAACACAGAAAAAACGAAAGAGGAAAGACCGGTCCGTAACATCGCTCACCAATCACTTTTTGACGATCCCTTATTCGTTTTTTTTTCTTTTTGGCGGGAAAACACCGTTTATACGTAATTAAAGTGCGCGTCTAAGGGCCGTGTTCGTGGCACCTCCGTCCTTTAAAAGCCCTATAAATCTCCCCCATTCCCGCCCTCTGACGTGAATCCATCAGAAAGGCACCATATCGGGCGTGCTTGTTACGCTTTACGACCGCAGCGGAACACCCTCAGGGCACCATACCCGCTGCGAAACTGCAAAACCTCCTCCTTTGATATCACGACATCTCGCACCTCGTCAAATTCATTTTTTTTTTTTTTTTTTTTTTCTTTAATTATAAATTTCTTTTAATGTTCACCCAGTTTTCTTCCAATTTAATGCTTCCTGTTGAGACACTCACCAAATACGTCTTTATTATGGTTCCGAGCACGTTTCCCCCACCATGCACGCACACACGCCCATACGCGTGCACTGCGCAGCCAACTTGGGGCATGACGGCATCGCCAACTGCAAATCGTCCAGTTATGTTAAAAAAGCAACAACAATGGAAGTTAACGACGCAAGTGTTTATGGGACTCGAAAGGTCAGAGGAAGAATTCATTTGCGGATATGGTGCATGTTGCAATCAAGGTGATATAGTGCATGGTGCAGTCAACAGACCTGGTAGGATCGAAGGTACAATCAACTTCACTGATACGATGCATGGCACTGGATGGGGCATGGTTTAATTAGCCTCAGTGAAAGGGTGCGCGGCGTAATCAGCCTCCCTGATAAAGTCAATGGCGCTGGCATGGAGCTGAAGCTTCCCTAAAGCAGAAGAATGCGAACGAATGGAGAAAATCCATGAATGAGAATGGATAACTTCACAATAGATACAATTCACATTCATTTTGATGAAGATAAAGCATCATTATAAGTCGCTTATTCATTCTCGTTCACACCTTTCCACAAGCAGTATTTAATAAAATATTTTCTGATCAATAAAAAAACACATTCAGAAATCATGCAAAACCACTGAAACCTTCTACAATCCGTTTCCAAAAAAAGTTTACAGGATAAGTCGCATTAGCATAATATTATTAGATAGTCAGGAGGAAAAGACGCAGAAAATAAAAGAAAGAAACAGAGGAAAGCAAATAAAATGGGGGAAAAATATCGAACACGCCAATAACCCCCCCCCCCCCCCGGCATCGGCCAGACAACACAATCCGAATGACGAGCGCAAGCACAGATAAACCGGCCTGTCCCCCAAAAGCCCTTATAAAGACGAGCAATTTCGTCCCTGTGAAGACATGGCTCAGGAATAGCTACGGAAGACCACGGGCGAGGACACGCCTTCCTCCCTTTTCTTTCCTTCTCTCCTCTCCCAGTCTTTCTACTTCATCTCTCTTCTCTTTCTCACCTCCTCTCATTCCACCTATACTACTCCTACTCTCCCTTCCCCTTCTTCTACCCTCTTCTTCTATTTCGTTCCTCCGCCCCCTGCCAGTACCTTCCTTCCCCTCTTTCCATATTTCTCCCCATCCTTCTCTCCTCTTCTCTTCTCTCTATATCCCCTCCTTGCTCCATTTCTTCCTCCTCCTCTTTTCTCCCTCCCCTCCTCTTCTTCCCCTCTCTTCGTCCACTCCTCTTCCTCCCCTCCTCTCGTAAGCGCACTTGGCATGCCCCTCCACGCCCCCCTCTATCCGTGAGGGAAACTCGGCCCAAAATACTCCGCGAAGTTCACCCGACTTTTGAGTGTTTACACGTCTTAGTGACACGCCCCTGATAAGTTGCTCTGGGCTTCGAGGTCGAAGACTTTATACAATCGCAGAGGGAAATCCAAGACCATTTACAAACGCCAAGGGAAGCAAAGACTATATGTGATCGCAAAGAGAAATCTAAGACCAATGACAAAGCGAAGTTAAGTTCGAGAACTACTTACGAACGCGCAGGGAAAATCGAAGACAATTTCCGAACGCACAGGGACTGATAAAGACAATATACGATCGCAAAAAAGGAAATCAGACAAAATAGACGGACGCAAAGAGGAATCAAAAGAGCGTATGATGATCGCAACGGAAAATCGAAGACTATACGAAGGAAAAAAAAAAAAACTATTACAAAAGGAAACCAAAGACCATATACGATCAAAGGCCATCATGTCATGTCACAAAGACCCCGGTGCCAGCGCGCACCTCCAGAGACATGAAGATATTCTGCCCTTTTCGTGGCTATTGGCGCAACTAATTTCCTATAAATACACCCATGACAAATGTATCCTTGCGTGAATGACAATGTTTACTCTCAAAACACCCTCGAAATACAACTCACGCGGGCCAACTTTCCAACTTCAAGAAAAAGACACCGAAAAATAATTAAATAAGTAAACATATATGGAGAAGAGAGTTTTTGTTAAATAGCGCCTCGTATGTCACCTGCAAGATATACATACAAGTATAAATACATTTATAAACAAACACGCATCACTCCCTCTCTTTCCCTCCCTCCCTCTCTCTCTCTCTCTCTCTCTCTCTCTCTCTCTCTCTCTCTCTCTCTCTCTCTCTCTCTCTCTCTCTCTCTCTCTCTCTCTCTCTCTCTCTCTCTCTCTCTCTCTCCCTCTCTCTCTCTCTTTCTATCTCTGTGTGTGTGTGTGTGGGCGGGGGGGGGGTGCGTGCGTGCGTGTGTGTGTGCACTCATGACACTAAAACCTCCAAGCCTAAATTTCATAATACGTCCCTCAAACGCCCGACGACGAAACTCTCGATAAACAAGCCCCCTCACCCTCGGGGAAGAGCGTGGCGCCCTCCCGCGGCAAAGGGGGACACGCGGCCCAACACGCCCTAGGGAGAGCCGCCTCCGAGCCTCTCGCGCCGTGCCAAGAGCCAGGCAGAGCCACACTCCTCGGAAATTATAGCCTTTATCAGCAGCCTCTCGCCGCCGCTGGCCAATCTGCTCAGGGAGATACGGGCGCCGAACGAGTTTCTTGCGATGTGGCGATAAGGGAGTCCCTCGGAGTGCGGAGACAAATGACACTCGAATCCCCAACATTTTTTGTTTTTGTTGTAAAGAGTAAATTCCAACGTGAAACAAATAGAACAAAACCTACAATAATTTACAAAAAAACAACAACATCATCAACAACACTAATGATAATGAAAAGAAAACCTCGGCCCTCCATGCAAGCGCTTAAAACAAAGAACGCTTCAAAAACAAAAGCGGATCAGCTGCGCGCACATGTCCAGGGTCGCC
>NC_061840.1:4599017-4614017 GCF_019202785.1 Penaeus chinensis
AGAGAAGAGTGGAGAGAGAGAGAAAGAAGAAAGGAGAGTGAGAAGAGGATGAGGAGAAGAGTATGAGAAGTGAGAGGAGAGAGGAGAGAGAGAAGAGAGAGAGAATGGATAGGGAGAGAGAAAAGGTGGGGAGTGAGAGGAGAGAGGGGGAGAGAGAGAGAAGAGAGAGAAGAAGAGTTCTTTTTGATTTCACCCCGCCGCTTTCCCAACAAAAAACAAATTAAATAGTACTGAAAATTTCCTCACAATCCAAAAAAAATTTTGAAAGCTAAAAACAAAAAAAAAACCCTAATAAAAAAAATAAAATAAATTTGAATAAATAAACAAATAAACAAAATAAAGCCCAAAGGAAAAAAGAAGAAGTAATGATGACAATGATGATAATGATGAAGATGATAATGATGAAAAAAAAATAAAATAGATAACAAAAAAGGTTACCTACAAAAAAAAAAACAATAACAAAACAAAAAAAAAAAAACAACAAAGGAAAGAAAGAAAGAGAGAGAGAAACCCCCCTCCCCCCCCCCTTCCCCCCCCCCCCCCAAACATTCCCCCTCGCCCCCACCGACAGGACGTCAGGGGCCCCCCTCCGCCGCCCGCCGCCGCCGTGCCCCCAAAAGCCCTCCCTTTTCGCCCCAAACAGCTCTCGGGGCAAAAATTTATAAATCTTCCCCCCCGGGGCCAAAATCCTTGCGAAGATTTTTAAAAACCCCGAAAATATTATCCAGGACGTGGAGGGGGGGGCCCCCCGAAACGCCTCCGGGCCCAAACCTGTTTTAAAAATGGGGGGGGGAGGGGGGGGGGGGGGGGAGGGAAAAAGGGGAGGGGGAGAAAAGGGAGAAAAGGAGAAAAGGGGGGGGGGGGGGGGGGAAAAAGAGGGGAAAGGGAAAGGGGAGAGGTGAGGCGAGGAAGAGGAAAGGGGAAAGGGGAAAAGGGAAAAACACAGGAAGAGGATGTGAAACGAAAAGGGGAAGTGGGGGGGTGGGGAGGGAAAATTAGGGGGGGCAAGGAGAGAGAGGGGGGAAACGACTGGGCGGAGGGCCGGGGCGTAGCAAAAGGGGAAAAGAGAGGAAAGGGGGGTGGGGGGGGAGAAAGGGCTTGGGGGGGGAAGGGGGGAAAAGGAGGGAAGGAGGGAGGGGCGGGTTGGGGATGTATGGGGGTGATGGGGAGGGGGGGGAGAGGGATTTTGGGCGGGCCCGGACGTCGAAAAGGCTTTTTTTGGATGTTTATATGGAATTCGCCGAGGGTTTTCTTAACACGCGGAAGGGTGTTCGCCCCCTCTCCCCTTCCCCCCCAAAAAACCCTCCCTCCCTCCCCCCTCCCTCCCCTTTTCCCTTTCCCCTTTCCCCCCCCTTCTTCCTCCTTCCCTCCCACCCCCCTTCCCCTCCTACCCCCCTCCCCTTCCTTTTCCCTCCCCCATCCTCCACCTCTCCTCCTCCTCCCACCCCCCCTCCCCCCCCCCCCCGGGCCCCCCCCTCCCCTTTTTCCCACCCCCCCCCCCCCCCCTTCCCCCCCCCCCTTTTCCCCCCCTTTTCCCCCGGCCCCCCCAAAATTTTAAAACCCCCCCCCCCCATTTTCCCAAAATATAATCCCGATCCCCTTTCCCATTTTTTTAGGGCCCGCCCCCCCCAAAAAATACCCCCCCCCCCCTAAATTCCCCCGGAAAAGCATCATAAATTAAAAAGGGGAGAATATCAGGGGATCGTATAAAAAAAAAAAAAAAAAAAAAAAAAAAAAAAAAAATGAATAATTTAACCCAAAAAAAAAAAATTAAAATTTTAGGGAAAAAAGTATTCTTATAAAAAAACCCAAACTAAAAACTCCTCCCCCTAAAACCTAAAAAATTAAAAAAAAAAAAAAAAACCGGAAGAATTTTTTAGAAAAAGCTCGATTGTCTCTGGGGTTTGGGGGGTTTGGGGGGGTGTTGGAGGTTTGGTGAAAAAAAAAAGGGGGGTTTTATATTGTTTTTTTTAACTTTGTTGTTGTTTTTCTTCCCCCCCGTTTATTTTTGGGTTTTCCCCCCAATTTCCTTCTGTTTCCCCCCCCCTTTACCCCGGCCTCTCCCCCCTTTTTAGTTTTTCCCCCCCACATCCCTTCCCCCCTTTTTTAAGTTCGTTTACCTCTCCTTACCCTCCTCCCTCCTCCCCTCCTTCCCTCTCCCTCTCCTTCTCTCCCACTCCTTCCTTCTCTCCTTCTCACCTCTCCCTCTCCCTCATAATATATATATGATATAATATGTTATTTTTGCATGCGTGTGCGTTTTTTTGGTTGGGGAGGGGTGGGGTTGTGTGTGTGTGTGTGTGTGTGTGGTGGTGTGTGTGTGTGTGTGTGTAGATGTGTATGTGTTTGTGTGTGTGTGTGTGTGTGTGATGTGTGTGTGTGTGTGTGTGTGTGTGTGTGTGGGTGTGGTGTGTGTGTGTTGTGTGTGTGTGTTGTGTGTGAACGTGTGCGTGTGAAATGTATTTGGGGCATTTTTTTGGGCATATATGTTGTGGCGTTGCATAGATGTGTACGTATATGTGTGAGCATGCTTGCGTGAATCGTTGGGGTGTGTTATGAGGGTCTTGAACCACCCCATCGTGGAAAATTAAAGGGGGTTTTAAATTTCTTTTACACCTCTCCTACCCTACCCTTCCCCTGCCCCTTTTCCTACCCCCCTTGCCCGGGGGCCCTACCCTCTCCCCCCGGGCCCTGTCCTACCCTCCCCTGCCCTGTCCTACCCCCCCCTGCCCTGCCCCAAAACCCTCCCCCCCTTTCCCCCCCTGTCCAAAACCCTTCCCCTTTTCCCAGCCTTGTCCACTACCCTCCCCCTCCCCCTCTTCCCCCTTTCCGCCACGAAAAACGTCCGTGGAAGGACCGAGGAAGAGGCCACGGAAGGCGAAACAGCGAAGTGTACGCGAAGAGGTAAAGTGAAGCGAGAAACACGAGATTAAAAGGAAGGAATAAAAAAAGGGAAGAGATAAAGACCAAGAGATAAGAACAAGGGGGGATAAAAAAAACAGAAAAAAAGGAAATCACGAAAGCGAACACAAGAACAAAAAAAAAAAAAGCAAACAGATTAACCACAAACAAACGCCAAGGAAAACGAGGCGAAAACAAGGGAAGAGAAGTGCAGCTTGTAAATAGCATATAACGCAAGTGAAAATCAAAATTAACCCCGATCTGTGACGTTTGCCAAAAGTATGAAAACAAAGACCACTGTAGCCAAAGGACACTGTAACCTAACACCTCTATTTATACCGAGGCTCACCAAAGTCCGTACGGTCCTTTTGCACATAATAATAACACTCTAAATATGCATATCATATCAATTATAAACATGTATACATATATCTGGATAAAAAAAAAAAAAAAATCCCCACTTCCTCAAAAATATCAAGGTATGCTCTAACACGTAAGTCTAATATCTACAGAAATCCGAACGCTTTGTAAAATTAGAGTTAAAATCTCGACGCCCCGATCGTAAAAAAAAAAAAAAAAAAGCCGAGGTCTACACTTCCATTTTCTATGACGCGTGGGAGGGGGGACTAAAGTTTTGGCAACGGAGCCGCTTTCCGTGAGCCACACCCAGCTATTATCAGATACGACCCTGCGACCCCCTCCGAGCCTGCGGTCGCCCGGATTACGACCGCCTTTGCCAGAAACTCGGAACCATATGATAATTTCGAAACGACATCCGGATGGGGACGCCCTACGGATTCCTCTCGCGGCTCGAGGCCTGGGAGGTGGGATGCCTCGGCCAGAGGGAGGGGAAGGGAGGGATATAGAGGGAGAGATTGCGAGAGGGAAGGAGGTAAGTAAGAAAGGAAGGATAGAGGGAAGGAAAGAGAGAAAAAAGAGAGGAGAGAGAAAAGAGAAAGAGGAGGAGGAGGAGGAGGAGGAGGAGGAGGAGGGAGGAGGAGAGAGAGAGAAAGTGAGAGAAAGAGAGAAAGTAAGAGAGAGTCAGAAAGTGAGAGAGAGAAAGAAAGTGAAAGGGAGAGAAAGTGAGAGAGAGAGAGAGAGAGAATGAAAGAGAGAGAAACGAGAGACATGATAACAGCCCAGACAATACCCCGACGAGGCAGGACACAGGTTCACGGTCACCTTGGGCAAGACACGGGCTGGCGAATTAAGGGGAGGGAATTCAAGGGAAGATGAGAAGGGAATAAGAGGGGAAGGGAGAGATGAGGAGGGGGGGGGGGGGGAAGGAAAGTGAAGGAGCATTAAAAGGAAAGATTGAAGATAAACAGATAGATAGTCAGACGGGCAGTTATACATTATATGCCTCCTTCTCACAGACAAATTATGATGTGGAAAGAGGAGGGGATGGAAGGGAGAAGAAGAGAGATGGGAGGGGAGAAGGGTGAGGAGGAGAGGGGCAGTAAGGAAGGAGAGGAGAGAGGCCGAGAGGGGAGGATGGAGGAAGGGACGGGAGGGCGCAAGGAAGAGAGAGATCCTAGACCAACAGCCGTGATGAGGTTAACTCTAAACCTATGAATAACCTTTGAGGTTATGGTGATCATTTTCACAGGGCTTTAGCAAACATGCGCGAGGCAGAGCAGGAGAGGCAGTGAGAGAGCGTGACGGAGGGAAGGTTGAGAGAGAGAGAGAGAGAGAGAGAGAGAGAGAGAGAGAGAGAGAGAGAGAGAGAGAGAGAGAGAGAGAGAGAGAGAGAGAGAGAGGAGGAGAGAGGGAGAGAGAGAGAGAGAGAGGAGAGAGAGGGGGAGAGGGAAAGGGAGAGAGGGAGAGAGAGAGAGAGAGAGAGAGAGAGAGAGAGAGAGAGAGAGAGAGAGAGAGAGAGAGAGAGAGAGAGAGAGAGAGAGAGAGAGAGAGAGAGAGAGAGAAAGCGAAGAGGAGAGAAAGCGAAAAGGGAAAGAAAGAATGATAAACAGAGGAACCGAACAAATATCAGAATAGGATAAAAGGATACCGCCAAAACTGACGCATCGGGAAGCGACGACCGTTTGCGAGAACCCAGCACGTGCCATGAACTGCAAATCTACGGGCGTCGGAGGCCAAGGAGAGTAATACCGAGAGACTTCCCTTTTGGCATAGTCCTGCCGGAGACTCGGGCTGTCATAAAAGGGCCCACACACCTGGCCCCGTGCCCTCTTGCCCCCGAGTGTAGGCTACCCTCCACAAGTGACTTCACACGATGCGTAACACACACGATTGAACTGACAGCCCGGGGTGGAGGCGGGGTGGGGGCGGGGTGGGGGCGGGGTGAGTGGGGCGGGGTGGGTGGGAAAACAAGTGCCTATAGATGGGCTTATACCATTCCCCCCGAAACAAAATACTCAGAAACCTTCTATAAAAGATACTTTGCCATAAAATCGAAATTCAGAAAAACCGAACCATGAATACAAAATTCTGGAACATGTCAAGATCTGATGTACAAAGAGCATCAGTGAATTAAAATCTGTTTATGCTCCCCTATTTCTTCATTTTTAATTTTTAAACCTTATCAGCAAAAAATAAAACCAAATCGAAACCCGTCAAATAAAAAGACAATCGTAGTTGACCGTCACGGAATGTTTAAATCAATGTATCAGTGTAGCAGAGGGTTCGAGGTAAAAAAAAAAAAACTATACCATAAAATCAAGAATTGGGGGAAAGCCCCCCCCCCCCAAAAAAAAAAAAAAAAAAAAAAAAAAAAAAAAAATCCACAGGCAATACAGAGATAGCCGATAAGATACCCTCTGAGCTGACACCCCCATCTAAACGGAACCGATTCTAAACACCTCAGCGATTGAAAGACACCAACTTCCCCCCCTCCCCTCCACAACCCCTCCCCAACCACCCTCCCAAATCCCCAAAAGCCTTTAAACCCCCACCAACCCCCCACCCAAAAACCCCAGCCCCCTGGTTCCCGACAAAATCTTCCATAACATATCACGTAACACCCCCGCAAGATACACGCAATTAGGTGCTTTTAAGATTCCTTTCCCGGAGTCCTTTCACCAAACTCGAGAGTCGGGTGACGCCGCCGCCCCTCTGCCTCCGATGCAACCGCCGTCTCACTTTCCCGATAAACCGGTCTCCACGTCGCGGGTTCCGCATTCGTCGGGACCGCTGTCGCCGAAAGGGTTGTCGCGGTTTGGGTTGCTGGCGTCCTCCGTCTGACGGCGCGACGACGAAAAAAGAAAATACGGAAATACGTAAAGGGGGGGGGGGGAGGGAGGGAGGGAGAGAGAGAATCACTCCAGACAAAGATCACTAAAATAGCAACATTTTACAAGAACAACCAACTACAAAAAGACAACCCATAAAAAAACCTGTAGGCCAACAAACAAAAATTGCGGGAAAAAAAAACAAACACAAAAACAAAAAACAAAAACAACACATAAACCCCCAAAAAAAAAAAAAAAAAAAAAAAAAACCTTTTTTTCCCCCCTTTCCTTTCCTCTTTTTTTTTCTTTCCCTTTTCCCTTCTCTCTCCTCTCTCGCTCCTCTCTCTTCTCTCCTCTCTCTCTCTCCCTCTCTCTCCTCTCCCTCTCTCCCTCTCTCCTCCTCCTTTTCCCCCCTCTCCTCTTCTCTCTCCTCTTTTCCTCTCTCTTTCCCTCCTCCCCTTTCCCCTCCCTCTTCCCCTCTTTCTCCCTCTCCTCCCCCCATCCTTTTCTCCTCTCTCCCTCCCCTCCCTCCCTCCCCATCCTCCTCCTCCCCCCTCTCCTCCCCCCCTCCCCCTCCTCCCCCCTCTCCTCTCTCTCCTCCCTCCCTCACCTCGCTCTCCCCCCTCCCCTCTCCTCTCCCTTCTCTCTCTCTCTTTTTCCTTTTTCTCCTCTCCATCTCTCCTCTCTCCATCTTCTCCTCTCTCCCCTCTCTCATCATTCTCTCTCTCTCTCTCTCTCTCCGCCCTTTTCCTTTTCCCCCCTTTTCCCATTCCCTTTCCCCCTTTCCCTTCCTCTTTCCCTCTCCTTCCCTCTCTCCTCTCCTCTCTCTCCTCACTCTCTCTCTCCTCGCTCTCTCTCTCTCTCTCTCTCTCTCTCTCTCTCTCTCTCTCTCTCTCTCTCTCTCTCTCTCCTCTTATCATCACATCAACATCCCTTTCACCATCAACAACGACCTAAGCCTACTACAGCATGCCTTAGGCCTCTTCTATTTTTCCCAATCATTCCGGTCTTACTTTCCAATCACGACTCCCGATCATCCAGTCGCCATCTAATCCCTGATCTTGCCCTCGCCCTCGTTGTGCCCTAACCCCTACATATATGCAAATTAAACACGCACGTACGCACACACACACACACACACACACACACACACACACACACACACACACACACACACACACACACACACACACACACACACACACACGCACACGCACACACACGCACGCTTACACACGCACGCTTACACACGCACGCTTACACACGCACGCTTACACACACACGCTTACACACACACACACACACACACACACACACACACACACACCAGCCCAACTGCACAATCTACACAAAGCTTTCCAAATTAATGGGAAAAAAATGGCATTTTGGGTAAGTTTGCTGCGATTTCAGTTGGGCATAACAGCGGGCAACACAACCTGGCAACACGACCAGGCAACACAATGGCGCGTCACAACCGGACAACACGGGCGGGCATCCCAGCGGGGCATCACGGGCGGGCATCCTTCCCCCGCAGCCTCCAATCGCGAAGGGAAAGCCCACATCCTGTTTCCCTGCGCAGCCAATCGCCGCCGAGCCCTCCTGTCCCCGGGCGCCTTTCCCGGCTCCTAATCTGCTGCCTCCATGATCACTAACGCCATCATTATCATTACCACTGTTAATTTCCGCTGGTTCTTTACCTTTATCACTCATATCATTATCATGATCATTATTACTATTGATATTCATCATCATCATCATCATCATCTTTATCACCATCATCATTTTCATCTTAACGTGTTTTTCTATCATGTAGTATTTTATATATAATCAAAATATAAACAATTAAGCATAAGTATATTTTCACTCATGTACAATATTTTTCAGTCCTTTTTCTTCTTCTTTTTTATCAAAAGAAGACCTTAGACATTGCTTAGCCAAGATGTGATATGTGTCATATTTCTGACCCATTTGCCTTATTCACATGCCATGACAGGTTTCCAAAGCTCTTCAAAAATGTCATGAAATAAGTGTCAAACATATTTAGCCTGATCTTATGCGGTTTCTAAGTTTAAATTCTGCCTCACGTAAACAAGACACGGCGCACACTAAACATTCCTTTTCGAAAATAACCAACAAGCAAACAGCAAATAAACAAATCAACACATAAATGCGAAGCAAACATATTGTACCCGAACTGAAATGAAGCAACAAAACAACAGCAACAACAGCAACAATAAGAAAAACAGCAAGAGCAATGAGAACAACACCACCACTCCAAATATAGATTAGCGTGTGACATTTGCGATGAAAATAAATCTCGTAGTCAGCCACTGTAAACACGAAAGAATTTCCGTTTTTGTCTTCGCCCAAACCCGTTTCCGAGAAAGAAAGACGCCAGACGAGCAATTACGCTTGAACGGGTATTAGTGCCACAGACTTGTATGATTTCACTTCGTATTTTCGTTTTGTTTTTAGGTGCATCTTGTATTCCATTTATGCACTGTGACTGCACCGGCGTTATTTCACTGGGTCATTGAGGAATCGCATAATTTTATTTTATCATAATTTGTATTAGAAAACTTTTTTATAACATCACGGTATCCTTTCCACACGCTCTCTATTTCTTCCTCTATCTTTCTCTTTTCTCTTCTGTCTTTCTATTTCTTTCTCTTCCCACCCCTCTCCCTTCCCCTTTGCCCTTCGTTTCTTTATCTCTCTACTCTCTCTTCTTCCGTTTCTCTCTCTTTCCCCCTTCTCTTTCCCTCGCAGTTAAGCAACATGCGGTTCGTGACGTGACCTTTCCCTGCACGCACGGAAAGGTCACGGCAAGGCTTGTGACCTCTCGCACGCCTCTCTTGGGTCGAGGTGATGCCTTGATCCGCGCCTCTCCTCCGCGCGGCGTCTAACGGTACAGCGCGCCCCCCGAATGCCTTGTAAACGTGTAGTCAGCCAGTCAATCAGCCAATCAGTCGGTTGGAATGCCAGTCACTTCCTCCCCGTGTTGTCAGTCACTCGGCTATAAGCACGGAGCCTCGATCCCCTGGCCACGGCGCTGTCAGAGCCATGCCACAGGGCACCTCCCTACCTCCCTCCCTCCCTCCTCATCCAGGTAGACGGGCTACCCTGCACCGTCTCCACTCATGTCTCCTTGCCCCCTCCTCCTGCCCTATCGCCCCGTGCCCGCCTCCACTTTACCTCGAATCCCCCCTTCCCAGCCTCCGCCACCCCCCCTGCCCCGTGCCCCAGAGGCTGCATCAGCCACTAGAAAGTACTCGGGGCGAGCAATAGCGCGCGCTCCGGGAAACGACTTTTTTCACTGCGACAAATTTCTCGAACTGTTCTCCCGATCGAGACACTTTCTTTAAATCAAAACTTTCTCTTATGAAGAAAAAATACATTCCCTGTCATGTTCTTATCGTGTATTATCTGTGGTGGATTTATTCTTACTCAAAACGACACAAAGTAGAGGGGGGCTGAAAAAAAAAATAAACAAAGCAAGGCAACAGAGGAACAAGACTCACAGGGGGGTGGGGGAGTAAGGAGGGGAGGGGGCAGGGTAGATGCGCTCATCGGAGAGAGTAGACGCGGGGGTGTGGGGTATCCCGAGCGGCTGGGGGGAAGGGAGGGGATAGAAGGAGGAAAAGGAAAGGGAGAGGCGAGAAAGGGAAGGGAGAAGGAGAAGAGAAGAAGAGAGAAGAGAGAAGAGAACAGAGAAGAGAACAGAGAAGAGAAAAGAAAAGAGGTGGATAGGAAAAAGAGAGAAGAGAGGGGAATAAAAGGGAGAGGAGAAGAAAGGAGAGGAGGAGCGGGGAGAGCGCGGGCGCGCCTGCCCATGTACCTGAATGTGGCACGCGGGATGCTCCGAGGTAGGTCAGTGCTTCGTGAAAGTGGGCGCGTCGCGGCTTCTCTCCCTCGTGGCGGCGACGCTGCTCCTCTACTGCCGACGGAGGCGCAGGGGCTCGTATCCAGTTCCCTTCCGACGCGTGGCAGGACGCCGTCTTGGCAGGGGCGATAGGGGGCAATAGTGTTTATACCCGCGCCCCTGAGTCACTCCGCGGGCGGGTAACTCACCGACTGCATTTAGCGCGGCATTACTCATCCCGCCCGCGCTCGGGGGACGCCCGCGGGCTACGCTGGACGCCGCACGCAATCTCGGCCGCGACTTCACGCCCGAATCATGCGTTCGCGAGAAGACGGATCGGGGCTCTGAGCGACGCCACGCTCGCCCCCCCCCCCCTTCTTTCTCTTTTCTTCCATTTCATCTTCTTTCCTCTTATTCTCCCCTCTCTAATTCTTTTTCTCCGTCTTCTCCGTTTCTTCTCCCCCCCCCCACCCCCCCCTGCTGACATGCTCTTCCTTCCCCGCATTTCCACGTCTTTTGCTCGTCATCATACTCTAATCCATCTCTAGTCACTTCTATTTTCATGCTTTCATTTATAGTGATGATGATGTTGATGATGAAAATAACAATAACCAACTATTTTCGTTTTGCCTCGTTTCTAGTAAATTTGAATATCCAGTTTCTAGTTCTTTATTCAAACTTCGCCTCTAAATAACATTATCCAAAATCTTACTTATCCTTCCAACTTCTCTCCCCCTCTCACCCCGGCCATCATTCATATTCCCCTTTCCGTTTATATCTTAATCTCCCCTCCCCTCCCTTTATCTTAAATCCCCCCCTCCTTCCCCTCCCCTTCATCCTAAATCGCCCCCTTCCCCCCCCACCCGCCTCTGTAGAAATTTCTCCTCGTAACGCCAGCGAGGAGAAGCCAAGTCTTTTCTTTCTTTCTTTCCGTCTTTCTTGATTTCATCCACTTTCTACGTCTTGTTCTAATTTCCCGAACAAGTTTCCGCCAGGTTGTTGTTGTTGTTGTTCTACTACTTCGTCGTCATTTTCGTCTGCTTTTTCTTCTTCTTCTCCCCCCTTCTCCTCCACCACCCCCTCTTCCTCCTCCTAATCCCCATCATAAACATTATCCCCATCACCGCCTTCGCCTTCGTCGAAAGAAACCAACAGCTTCCGTGTCCCCGTCCGCCTCGACTCATTACGAGGCGCCCTCACCGGAACGCCCGCAAGACCCTTATCGTCAGCAGATACGGCGCTTCTTAACCCAGCCCAAAAGGAAGAGAAAAGGCTGGAGAGACAGAGAGAGAGAGAGAGAGAGAGAGAGAGAGAGAGAGAGAGAGAGAGAGAGAGAGAGAGAGAGAGAGAGAGAGAGAGAGAGAGAGGAGGGAGGGAGGGGGAGAGAGAGAGAGAGAGAGAGAAAAAAGAAGGGAAGAAGAAAAGGAGAGGGTTAAGGAGAGGAGAGAGCAATGGGAAAGGGAGACGGAAAGGGACTGGGGGGAGGAGGAGGAGGAGGAGGAGGAGGAGGAGGAGGAGGAGGTGGAGGAGTGAGGAGGAGGAGGAGTATTAGAGAAGCAGACAGACAGAAAATCTTAATGCAATAGAGCCAGAGGGGTTTCCACTACATTACAATTTCCAGAGAGACGTTTCAGAAGAAACTAATCGAAACCACTCTAAAAGGTAATAGATACCAGGTACGGTTTTTCCCTCATGCATTTATGAACTCTCGCGGGAGGGACGAAAACTAGGGCGTTCTTGTGTGTCATCAGTATTCCGAATATGGAAGAGGGAGAAAAGGAGACAAAAAAAAATCTTCTGAACAGGTTATCGGAACAAGGGTACGTCTGCGGTGGGGTGGGAGTGGGGGTGGGGGTGGGGATGGGGGTGGGGGTGGGGGTGGGTGCATGCGACCAAGAGGAAAGACCATCGCCTCGCACTTAATCAAGGCGTGAATCAACATGCACGCAAACAAAGTAAAAATAAGAAAGAAAGAAGCAAGCTATACACGAAGAAGGAGAGCACGGGTGGGTGCGAGGAATAAGTTTCATGTGATCAAGGAAAATTGAAGTTGTAATCGTGATAAGAAAAAGAAAAAAGAAAAAAAATCGGTAATACGTGATCACTGAAAAAAAGTGCATAATCCAGAAGAAAAAAAATCAAGTTCCATGCAATCGAGTAAACAGACCTGCATGGGATCGAACGAGTGTCAACAACTTCGGTCCCATGACCTGGAACCCGACCGCCTTCAGCTGCTGCAAAACCTATCGAGAATAACAGTTACCTATCCGGGTTCCGATACTCTTCCTTCTCCCCTCTCCCCCCCCTACTTCTCCCCTTTCCTCTTCCCCCTCCTTCTTCCTTTCCCCTTCCCCATCCATTCCCCCTTCTCCCTCTTCCCTCCCCACTTCCCCCCCCATCCCCCTGCCCTCTGAAACTTCAGTATGACACAGTAAACACGGGCGAAAAACTTGCTAGTCATGGGAAGTTCCCAGCAGAGGCGGTGACGTCAGTTTTGCCATTGTTACTGGCCGTGACTGACCAAACTCGAGTCGGGTCTCGCCGCGCCGCCATCGTGGGACACGGCCGAACTTTATTTGCTTAAAGACGTTACAGCTAATAGTAAAAAAACAAAAAAAAACAACAAAAAAAAACAATAAATAAATGATAAATAATAGTAATTTTTACAAAAGGTCTGGGTTATCGGCTCGCGGTTGGGAAACACTTACGTATCCTCCTTTCTGTGAGTAAAATTCTGGCTACCTGTTTCGGTTCCGCCAAATTCCTGAGAAGAAACATTCTCGTCGCATTTCTTCGCATTCAAACACAAAGCCAAGAAAGAGGACGGGGTTGGCAACGCTCTCTCTCTCTCTCTCTCTCTCTCTCTCTCTCTCTCTCTCTCTCTCTCTCTCTCTCTCTCTCTCTCTCTCTCTCTTTCTCTCTTTCTCTTCTCTTTCTCTCTTTCTCTCCTCCTCTTTCTCTCCTCCTCTTTCTCTCTTCCTCTTTCTCTCTCTCTCTTTTTCTCTCTCTCTTTCTCTTTCTCTCGTTCTCTCTGTCTCACTCTCTTTTTCTCCCTCCTATTCTCTCTCCCTCCCATTCTCTCTCCCACTCTCTATCCCATTCTTTCCCTCCCTCCCTCCCGTCTTCCCTCCCTCTCTCCTTCTCTCCCTCCTTCCCTCCCACTCTTTCCCTCCCTCTCTCCTTCCTTTTCTCTCCCTCCTTCCCTCCCACTACCTCCCAGGCTCAAAAACACGAGAGAAGCGGCGGAGGTCAAACCAATTATTCAAATACCCTTTAACAGATTCCCGATAATCTTACAACGTCAGGTTGGCAGCGCCGAATACCCTATCATACCCATCCAGTGTCCACTTATGCCCAAAACCCGATTATAATCCAGACCCTTTGTCTGTCGATCTATCCCTTTAAATTCGTCATCGCAAATAAAAAACAAATACCTATCGCATAAAAAAAAAAATTATCCAGACATTCCTAAAAATAAAATAAACAATCCACCTTCTAAAAAAACAGAATTAAACACATATCTCTGTCGTGAAAATAACAAAATAATAATAATAATAATATAAAAGATCATATCAAGTTACTCCATTGTATAGTCAACACAAAGGAATGCATTCTTAACACTCATTATCCGAAGAAAAAAGTAATCATCCCCGAATGAACATCTCCATCACGCATGAACGAACATCTGCTTGTTATTTGATTCCATACACACTCCTTCGCCAAGAAAGGAAAGGAAAGAAGAAAATAGAAGAGAAGAGAAAAATTAAAAGAAGAGAAAAGAAAAGAACGAAAAAAAATAGAAAAGAAAAACATAAAAGAAGAGAAAAGAAGAAATGAAAGAAAAAAAAATAGGAAAGAAAAATTAAAGGAAGAGAAAAGAAAGAAAAAAAGAAAAGAAAGATAAAAAAGAAGGAAAAATAAGACAAGAAAAGACAAGAAAGAAGAAGAAAAAGAAAAAAAAAACGATTCCCTCACCCCGAAAACCAGTAAGGTAAGCCCCATACTCCATACCCATTACCCCCTACCCCAGTAAGAATAGCCATATACCCCCTACCCCCTATCCCACCCCTAATACCCCATACCCCAGCCATCTACCCCTACCCTCTATGCCCTATCCCTTACCCCATACCCCAGCCATCTACCCCTACCCTCTATGCCCTTACCCCATACCCCAGCCATCTAGCCCTACCCTCTATGCCCTATCCCTTACCCCCATACCCTCCTACCCCCAACCCCAACCCGGTTCTACGTACACTACATCCCGGTCTTGGCACCGCAGGGGAGTACATGCTACCCAGGGTATGTTGGGCATACAGGGATCGGGTCATCCATCACCCCCCCCCCCCCCAGGACTGCTCCAGGGTAACGAGCTTATGATAAGGTGAGGGAAGTGTCCTGAATCACACGGGAGGGAGAGAAAGGAGGGAGGGAGAGAAAGGAGGGAGGGAGATAAAGGAGGGGGAGAAAGGAGGGAGGGAGGGAAAGGAGGGAGGGAGGGAAAGGAGGGAGGGAGGGAAAGGAGGGAGGGAAAGAAAGGAGGGAGGGAGAGAAAGGAGGGAGGGAGGAATGGGAAAAAGAGTAAGGAAGGAAAGGGGAATGAGTAAGGAAGGAAAGGGGAATGTGTAAGGAAGAAGGGAGGAAGGGAAGGGGAAAAGAGAGTAAGGGAAGAGGGAAGAAGGGAAGGGGAAAAAAGAGTAAGGAAAGAGGGAAGAAGGGAAAGGGAATAGAGTAAGGAAGAGGGGAGGAAGGAAAGGAGAAAAAGAGTAAGGAAGGAAAGGAGAAAAAGAGTAAGGAAGGAACAGAAAGGACAGAAGGGAGAGGAAGAAAAGGAGGAAGATAGGGAGAGAGGAGAGAAGAAAAAGAGCGAAAGAGAAGAAAGAGAATGAAAAGGAAAAAGGAAAGACGGAGAAAGAGAAGAGAGTGGTGGTGAGGCCCTCCACCATCTTCCCCTCCCACGAACTGATCTCATTTCCTTTTCTTTTTCTTTTATTCCAATTTAATGCCCCCCCCCCCAAAAAAAAAAAAAAAAAAAAAAAAAAACGCACGTCC
>NC_061840.1:4619017-4629017 GCF_019202785.1 Penaeus chinensis
AAGTTATCACAGTTACAGCAAACAACAAGTAGAAGGATTTCCAAAGGTTATATATAGACATACAGACTTATATAAATAGACGTAAACAGAGATGCAGTGATAACAGATACGAGATAAGCATCGGAACAGGTGTAATGGCGGTCTCACACCCCCGAATTATTACCCCCCGCCCCAAGCCACCCTAAAGCGAAAAGCGAGACGGGGCGACAGAGGCCATATGGGGAGAGGAAGGAGACTAGGAGAGGGGTTGGGGGGGAGAGGTGAAGGGGTGAGGAGAGGAGAGGGGAGGGGGGGGAGAGGGGAGAGGGAAGGGGAGTAAGGAGAGGGAGGGGAGGGGGGCAAGAGGGGGAGGGGAGGAAGGAGAGGTGGGAGCAGGGAGCAGGTAAGTAAGGGAAGAGGAGAGGAGAGGTAGGGGAGTGGGGGAGAGGGGGAGGGAGAGGGAGGGGAAGGGAGGGGAGGGAGGGTGGAGAGAGGGGAGGGGGGGGGCGAGCAGAAAAGGAGAGGGGAAGGGTGGGCGCGTGGCGCTTGCGCTGTTCTCCGAGCGCGTGCGTCGGTCGGAACGGTATGGCGATTCGTCGCTTTTGCTCGCGCCTGACCTACTAATATTTTACCTTTGTTCTCTGCGTCGCCGCACGCCATGCTCTCCTCTCTGGACAATCACTGTGAATTCGCAGACCAACACTCAAACAGTTAATTTTCGCATACAGTTTATGCGACCCCCATAATATACGGCTTGGATTACATTCCCCGCCTGCAAAAACTGTTATTAATTTATTAACTTCATAGGTAACCGTCACGGGATGTAACACCTGTGAAAATAATAACGGTATCTAATTCTCTCTGGCAAATATACCTTTTACTTATCGCCCACCAAACCGCCACTCGCTAATAATACTAAACTTTATTGTCGCCGCTACTACTTCTAGAAATACTACTACTATCACGTCTCTATTTTTTCTGCACTTACACGAGGGAGAGAGAATGATAACGGAATCCCAAATCATAAATAAGGTAATAATAAACAAGTCATAAATATGGTAATATTAGCGACACACAAAGATTATAACGAAACGAAGATACGAAACAATAAGCGACAATATCCCCGTATGAAAAAAAAAATAATAATAATAATAATAATAAAAGATCACTGACTTGAGAGATGCCAACAAAATCAAAAACGACGACAAACAGCGACAAACCACGATGTTAAATTATAAAATTAAACATTTAACAGAAGTCCCTGGTTACCTTCCACCGTGTACATACAACCATTCAAGAAGCCTGTTTGCCCGAGCCCGAGCGCGGCCATCCCTCCCAGTGGATAACCTATTCAAGGCAAAGGTTCAACAAGGCCTTTTTTTTTTTTTCTTTTTTTTTTTTTTTTTTTTCTTCGTTTTTTTTTTATGTTTCTGCGTGCCCCAAGTCTCTTGCTGATTCCGACTGTCTGGTTTCCTGCTTTGTAAACTGACTCTTTTAAGTGGATTTCTTTTTCTCTTCGCTCCAACATTACCAAAAGGTCGCTACTTATTCGTGAGCTTTGTCATGTTAATGGAATCGTCCGTCTGCGAATCAACTATTTTCCGAAATGACGCAAAAAGAAAGTAAGAAAGAAAACGATTGATTCGAAAACGCGTAATTAATATCTCACCAATGACACAAAGTCACATCTATCAGGTTTTGCCCTATTATTCATACCATTTTCTTTCCCAAAAAAAGGGGTGACAATAAAAAAGGGAAAGGACAAACAAAAAAAAAAAAAAAAAAGGGCCAAACAAGGAACCACAGGGCAGAAAAGAACTGAAGAAAAAACAAACAAACAACACAGAACAAAAAACAGAATAAAAAAAAATAAAATCAGAACAAAAGAACCATCAAAGAAAAAGAGAAAAAGAGAAAAGAACAAAACCAGAAAAGGACAAAACTTTCACAAGAGAAGAGAACAGAGAAAAATAAACGCAGGCCAGAACAGAACCAAAAAAAAACAGTGAAGAACAGACGAAAACAGGCCAAAGCAGAACAGAACAGAATAAAAAAAAGGACAAAGCACACAAGAAGAACCACGACGAACACCCCACAGTAAGCCGGCCGCTCGGAAACAGGAACGGAGACTTCAATGCCACCTGATGCCGGACTCGATCATTTTTGTCTTCTTTAACATATGCCATTTCATCCCCGCACTCGGTAATTTAAAATAATAATAATAAAAAAATAATAAATAATAAAAAATAAAAATAGATAAAAAAAATAATAAAAAAAAAAAAATTTAAAAAATGAAAAAAATTCACCAAATTAATTTAAAATCCCCACTATATAAAAAAAACCCTAAATAGGAAATAACATTAAAATTCACTCTCCATCAAGGTCTAATATTTCCAGTTAACGAGCCTTAACATGTCTGTGACCAACGAAAATTAATTCGATTGTAAATGAAATTTATATCAAGCAGAATATGGTGTAAATGTAAGAGATTAATGATAATGGTAATGATGATAATAATAGTAATAGGAGTAATAAAAATAATAATAAAAGTAACAGTAACAATAACTACAGCAACAACAACAACAACAAAACTATAACTATAATACAAAGTACAAAATTTCAAAAAAAACAATAATAATAACAACAACAAAACAACAATTATGATGATGATGATGACAATGTGATAACAATAATAATAGTAACAACAATACAATTATAATAACAGCAATAATAATCATAATTGCATCAATATCAATAACCATAAACAATGATCACTGTCAACATTATTACCAAGGAATATAAAATCAATCAATCAACCTTCTATATATCTATCCATTTATCAAACTATCAATCCTCAAAAAACCAAAAAAACCCAAAACCGACCATACCATCTATCATACTAAACTATTTAAAATAACTCGCATCCTACGCCCCTACCGCCTCCCAAAAGGGGCCCGACCAGCCCCACAAGGGCACCGGCCGATTTCCCGCCCTTCTCCTTATCTCCCTTTCCTCCCTCTCTCTATAGTCTTCTCCTCCTCGCTCTCTCTTCACTCTCTCCCTCTCATTTCCCTCCCTCTTACTTTCCTATTCCACTCTTCGAACTGTTGACTCGTCCCCATCTCTCATCTCCCATCATCCACTCTGTTCTCCCACCTCTCCTCTCTCTCTTCTCCCTCTCTCCCGTCTCACTCCTCTCCTCTCTCTGCTTGTCGTCCCATCACTCTCTCTCTCAACTCTCTCGGGTCTCACTCTCTCAATCTCTCCCTTCTCCATCGTAAGACAACTCAACCTCAACTACATTGTCCTCAAACAAATCGTCTCATCATCTCGAAAAATCTCAAATCACCGGGTAGAGTTACGTGATCACTCCGCGATCTCGATATCTTGTCGATCATCTCGTCTCATCGACTCAGATTTCGGATCGAACCATTCCCTCACATTAGCCAATCTCAACAAATCTACTCGTCTCTCTCACCACTCTCCCTCCATCCTGGACTAAATCTCGACTCTGAAGATTTCCATCGATCCTTAATCTCGTCATTCCCACTCTCTCACGTAAGAGAAAACGGGGACAGAGAAGTGCAAATGGACTCTCTCTCATCTTTCTCCTCTCTACAGAATCTCTCCCTCTCATCTCTCTGATCTTTTCTCCTCTCAGTGTCTCTCAGCTCATCCCCACTCGTCTCCAATCCACAAATCTCTCTTCGATCAACTAAACAGAACTCCCCTCCATCTTGTCTCATGTGACTGAGCTCGTCAGTCAAGAGAGCTACCAACGTCGAGCTCTCTCAATCTCACTCGCATATCCACATACATCACTCCGTCGAGCAGGTCCCGCAGCCATCTCCCGTCCTCGAAGAGTCTCGCATCCAAGCAGACAACTCGACGGAGCAATCCTAAATCCCTCCAACACTACAACGAACTCACTCTCACAAGACCCAAACCGAAATCTCGTCAAGTTCACTCCCTCCATCTTCTGAGCTCCGACTCCTTATCACAAAACCCCAAATCGGCTACCCCGAACTCGAGCTAATCGAAAACTCACAGCGCCTCTCATATGCCACTCACTCTCTCATAACGTACCCCGACGAGACCCCCCCCTCACCGAAACGTATCCCACACACTGCAACCTCACGATTCACCTCGTGTCATGCAATCAGGCTAGCTAGAGTAACACCCGTTCCTCACCACCAAACAAAAAATATCCGAAACCGAGCATTCTCACGTGAGTGACGAGTATCGACACAAAATTATTACAATGGTAAGGTAAGATGGATCAAACTCACTAACACAAAAACGAGGTCAAATCAGAGATGAGGCCACAAATCCTCACATTCTCCTCCCTACACTCTCAAACAACGTCGTCTCCACATCTCCGCCATCAGATTCTGATCCTCATCCAATATCAAACCAAAGGGAAACTCAAAACCCAATCGCACCCCTTACAATTAAATCGCCTCTCATACATGATCATCATCAAATTCAACTCATAAACCCAGCGTATCGTACCCATCTCCCCTCTCTGCAATTCCCTGCTCCAACCCATCTCCTCCATCTCACTCATCTCATCGTACTCACACAGAACCCCTCTGTAAGCAACTCTCCTCACTTCGCCATCACTCACTCTCTCTCTCTCATCCCCGATAATATCTCTCTCTTCTACATCTTCTCCTTCTCTACATCACTCTCTCCTAATCTCTACGAATTCTCCTCTCATACTACTCACCATCTACCACAACTCGTAGTCGCTCCCTCAGGTCATCCCTTTTCTCCTCCAACTCTCGCCTTTACATTACTCTCAGATCTCTCATCTGACTACATAGCTCACTCTCTCTATCCCCATCTCTTCCAGCTCTCTCCTCTCGGAGAAATGTCAATCCCTCTCTCTCTCTCAGTACTCCTTTTTCTCATCATCTCTTCGCTCGTCCTAAACTCATCATATTCACCACCCACTCCCCCTTCTCCTCTCCCCTCTCTCCCTCTCCTCCTCTCCCACTTATCCCATCTACCCATCCCCTCCTCATCACTTTCTTCTCCTTTTCTCTCTTTTCTCTTCCAATCTTTCTCCTTCCACATTTCGTGATACTGTCTCACTACCCCTCCCCATCTCTCTCTTTCTCTTATCCTCCCTCCTCACATTTTCTCTCTCGTCCTTCTTGTTACGTCCAACTATCATCCTCTCACCTCCCCTCTCACTCTCCTCTTCCTCTCATCTTCACTCCTCTCTCCCATCAGCCCTCTCCACTCCAATCCTAAACACGCATCCAGACTCATCCTTCTTCTCCTCTCTCTCTCTTCTCCGCTTCATCTTCTCAACTCTCTCTCTCTCCATCCTCGTCATCTCTCTCTCCTCTCCTCTCTTCCTCTCTCTCTCTCCCCTCCTCTCTCGTCTCTCACATCCTCAATCTCGCCATTCATCATCTCGCCCACATAACTCAACACCCCACGTCACTCATCTCTTCTCAAATAAAAGATCCTCTCTCAGGATCAGACCGCTCGCGATCTCTCATCTCGTCATCTCTCTCCACAGCCCCTCTCTCTCACAATTTCATCCTCTCTTCAATAACTCTCTCTCTCCTCTCTCTCCTCACTCTTCTTTCTCTTCCTCACAGCTCTCTTCTTCTTCTCTCTCACTCCTCTTCCTCTCTTCCTTCTTCTCTCTCCTCCTTCTACGTCATACTTCTCTCGCTGTCAATCAACTCTCTTCGTCTTGTTCCCCTCTCTTCTCATCATCTCCCCCTCTCTCTCTTCTTCTTTCTTTCCCCCCCCACTCTTCTTCTTCCTTCTATCTTCTCCTCCTCTCATGTCCTCAGTTAATCTCTCTCCTCTCCTCTCCTTCTCCGGAATCTCGCTCTCTCCTCCCTCCTCTCTTCCTCTCGTCTCTCCACTCATATCACGTCTTACTCTCTGTCTCTGACTCTTTTCACTCATCTTTCTTCCGATTCCTCGTCCTCTTCCGTCTCGGCCCCTTCGCTCATCTCCTTTCTCGACTCTCCATCACTCACCCTGACTCATCTTCTCTCTCTCTATAACCTCTCAGAAGAATGCTACTCACCGCTCTTTCACGTCATCTATTCGCTCCCACCCCTCCTTCTCATCGTCCTCTTCTTCTCTCGTCTGACCTCATCACTCAATCTCATAATCAAGTCATCTCGCTCCCTCAATCCAGGCACTCTAGCTCTTTCTCTCACAGAATCTCACAATATCATAGAAGTCTCACTTTCGGATCCATCCATCCATTTCTTCCCTCGGTCCAAGTTATCATGTCTCTCAATCTCAGATCGACAATCGTTCTGTCTCATAACTCACACCATCACTCTCTCTAGTCCGCTCTCTCGCTCAGCTTTCTCAAGATCACTCTCTCAGTCCAAACAACTCCCTCTCTCTTCGCCCTCCTTCCCTCCTCTCTCCTTCTTCCCCTTCCCTTCCTCTTCTTCTCTTCTCTCTCTCCTCTCTCTTCTCTCTCTACTCCCTCCTCTCCTCCCTCTCATCTCTCTCTTCTCGCTTCGATATTTCTCTTTCTCTTTCACACCCTCTCTCTCTCTCCTCTCCTCTCTCTCATCCTTCTTCTTCTATCTCTCTCTCCTCCCTCTCTCTTTGTCTCCTCTTACCTCCCCCGTCATCCCAGCTCTTACCTCCTCTCTCCATCTACACTACCTTCTCCTCTCCTCTCTCGTCATCTCCCCTCTCTTTCTCCCCTTCTCTCCTCTCTCTTCTCTTTCCTCCTCACTCCCTTCACTCTCACTTTCCCCTCGCCATCTCCACTTTCGTCCTTCCCTTTCCCCCACTCTCTCTTCCCCTCCTCTCTCTCCTCTCTCCATTTCTATCCCCCTCCATCCTCCTCTAACTCTCCCCATTTCTCTCTCATCGCATTCCATATCCTCACATCTCTCCACCCTCACACGTCTCTCTCTCACCCCACAACTCTGTCCTCACTTCACTCATCTCTCACTCTCCCATCGTCACACACATCATCTCTCCACACAACTCAAACCTCTCTCGCTCTCTCTCTCTCATTCGTCCTCTCACGCTTCCTCTACTCTCATCCTCTCTCTACTCTCTCTCTCTCCAATCCACCTTCCCCACACTCTCCACCACCTCATCTCTCTCTTAAATCCCTCCTCGTCCTCCAAGTCCACCATCAGGTCAGACCCTCTGACACAATCCTCGCCCACCATTCTCATCAACATCTCATCCTCTCTCCCTCTCATTCACCCCTTCCTCTCTCCTCCTCTTCCCCCCCTCGACTCCCTTCTCCTCCCCGCTCCTCTCTCCTCATCACTCTCCTCTTCCCCTCCTCACTCTCTACCCTCACCCCCACGCGCCGCTCCCCCTGCTCTCCACACACACTCCATCCACGTCTCTCCCTCTACTCTCCACCTCTCTCCTCTCACTCCTCACAAGCATCACTCCTCTCACCCTCATCTCTCTCCCACATCTATCTCTCTCTCTCCTCTCTCACTCATCCAGTTCCACTCTCCATAGTCTCTCACCCTCCAACCCCCACCTCCTCTCACATTCACAACTCCACCTCCCTGTTTCACTCTCCCCCCTAATTCTCCTCATCCCCCACCGGTCTCTCCCTCTCACACCACCATCCTCCTTCTCCCTCTCCCCACTCACCTCTCTCATCTCTCCTCAGTCTCACTCTTCTTTCTCCTCCTCCTCAAATCATCTCCTCTCGCACTCAGTACATCTCCCCTCCACATTCACTCACATCACCCCACACCTAGACTCACTCTCTCACCCACCCGTCCACCTCACCCTCCTCGCACTCACTCAACACCAACATCTAGCTCGTCTCTCTCCCGCCTCTCCCCAACACTCTCATCACTCTCGCACCTCAACGCTCCTCCCTCCTCCATCCACACTTCCTCTCCCCCCACCGCTCTCGCATCTTTATAACTCATGTCACCTTACATCATACATAACTAAATCCTACACGCTTCAATCTATCTATATGAGAACTCTTTAATCTTTCTTCTCTGTCTCCTCTACACTTCTTCTCCTCTCTCCTCTCACTCTTTACACTCATACATCGTCACTTTTCCCTCTTCCCAACTTTTCTGATCTCTCTTTCTTCTCTCTCATCTCTCTCCTCTCTATTCCTCTCGTCTCTCCTCACTCGTGTCATCTCAAACCTCTCTCAGTCCTCACTCTCTCTCTCATCCACTCATCTCTCTTCTCTCTCGCGCTCTCTCTCTCTCAAATCATTCCTCTCTCCCCCCACGCACTCCTCCTTTCTCTATCTCGCTCTCCTCTATCTCTCTCTCTCTTCTCCCTCCTCTCTCTTCTCACTCTCTCTCACTTCTCTCTCTCTCTTCTCTCTCTCTCTTCTCATCACTATCAGTCTCATTTACTCCGTCTTTCTCTCTCTCACTTCTCCATCGGATCTCTTCTCTCTCTCCACTCTCTTCTCATCTTTACTCCTTATTTTCCTTCTCTTCTCCGTCTCTCGCTTCTTCTCTCTTCTTTTCTCTTTCTTTCTCTTCTCTTCTTCCTGTTTTCTCTTCACTCGCTCTTTTCCTCCACCTCTTTTCCTCTCTCATTTCCTCCTCTCTTCTCTACTCTCCCTCATCTTCTCTCCTTCCTCTAATCCCTCCGATCTCATCCTCCCACTTCTCTTTTTCTCTCTTCCTCTCTTCTCATTCTCCTCACCTTCTCCTCATTCTTTCTCCCTCAGTACCTCTCTTTATCTCCATCTCTTTCTCATTCTCTTTCTCTTCCTCTCCTCCCTCATCTTTCTACTCTCCTCTCACTTTCTAAGTCTCTCCCTCCTCCTCTCTCTTCTCCTTCTCTTTCCCTCCTCTTCTCTCTCTCCTATCCCCCCTCTCCCCTCCGCCTAATTCTCATTTCTCCTCTTTATATTATCTCCTCTCTTCTCTTCTCTCATCCTCTTCTCCCTTCCCTCTCACTCGGTTCTCTCCCCTCTCTCTACTCCTCTCATCTTGATCTCTTCTCTTCTTCTCTTGCTTCTCCGTCCCCCTTGCTCCTCATCTCACACCTTCTCTTCCTACTCTTCCTCTCCTCTCATCTCACTCCCCCCTTCCTCCAAGTCTCTTCACATTTGTCTCTTCTCTTCTCCTCTCTTCATCTCTTCTTCTTTTTTCTCTCTCCTCTCTCACTCGTCTCTTCTACTCTACCCTTCTCATCCCTCTTCCTTGCTCCTTCTCTTTCGCTCATCTCGCTCTCTCCTTTTTTTTCTGCGCTCTTCTCCTCTCTGTCTCTTCTCCTCCTCTCTGCTCCTCTATCCTCCACTTTCTCTCTCTTTTCCCGTCCTCTCCCCTCCTCTCTCTTTTCTCTCCCTCTCTTCTCCTTTCTCCTCTCCCTCTCTTCTCTCCTTCTCTTCCTCCCTCTCTCTTTCCCTTCTCTCTTCTTCCCCTCTTCCTCTTCTTTCTCTTCCTTTTCCTTTCCTCTTTTTCCCTCTTCTTCTCTCTTTCTTTTCTCTTCTCTCTCCTTCCTCTCTTCACTTCTCTTTTCACTCCTCTCTTTCTCTTCCTCTCTTCCTTCTCCTTCTCATCATACTTCTCTCCCTCCCTCTTCTTCTTCTCACTTCCTTTTCTTTTCTCTCCTCTCTCTTCCCCCCCCTCATTCTCTCTCTCTTCTCTCCCTCTCTCTTCTTCCTCTTTCTTTCCCTCTTCTCCTCTTTTCTCTCCCTTCCCTCCTCCTTCCCTCCCTCTCCCCCCCCTCCTTTCTCTTTTTCTCCTCCCTCCCCCTTCTTTTCCCTTCTCTTCCTCTCTCCCCTCTTCTTCCCTCTCCTCTCTCTCTTCTCTCTCCTCTCTTTCTCTTCCATCTTCCTCTTCCTCCCCTCTCTCCTCCTCCTCTCTTCTTTCTCCCCCTCCCTCCTCCTTCCTCCCTCTCCCTCCTCCTCTCCCTCTCCCTCCCCCCTCCCTCTCCTCTCTCTCTCTCCTCTCTTTTCTCCAACCTCTGATCTACCTATCCGTAACAACCCCCAACCCGCCATAAGAAAAAAAAAAAAAAATTTTTTTGTCTCTCTCCAGTTTTTAAATTTAAACAT
>NC_061840.1:4634017-4656517 GCF_019202785.1 Penaeus chinensis
CCCGCACGCTCAGCCTCTCGTGCTCTGTCTGTCCGCTCGAATCTCCTGACGAAGCGGACGACATCGACGACACGGAGGTCTTTCTGCTCCCCGTGGCGGCCGTGACGTGCTGGAATAAGTGTGTCCCTTGTAAGTCGGGGATTGTGAAGGAAAGGCTACTCGCTCTTCATGTCGGGTGAAATAACTGGCATACTGCTGAAACATCTGTTGTATCTGAAGCTACCTCAGCTGTTTACTGGCTAAACTTAATTTATGGTATTCACTTTATATATATGTATATATATATATATATATATATATATATATATACTTAAAAATATAAATGAAAAGACAATTATATAAAAAACTATATGAACATTTGCTTCAAAACACGCAGACACAAAAACATAGAAACACGCAGAAACACACACACACAAAAGTAAGAGAGAGAGAGAGAGAGAGAGAGAGAGAGAGAGAGAGAGAGAGAGAGAGAGAGAGAGAGAGAGAGAGAGAGAGAGAGAGAGAGAGAGAAAGAGAGAAAGAGAGAAAGAGAGAGAAAGAGAGAGAAAGAGAGAGAAGAGAGAAAGAGAGAAGAGAGAGAGAGAGAGAGAGAGAGAGAGAGAGAGAGAGAGAGAGAGAGAGAGAGAGAGAGAAGAGAGAAGAGAGAGAGAGAGAGAGAGAGAGAGAGAGAGAGAGAGAGAGAGAGAGAGAGAGAGAGAGAGAGAGAGAGAGAGAGAGCGAGAGAGAAATAGAAAGAGAGAAAGAGAAAGAGAGAAAGAGAAAGAGAGAGGAAGAAACTCACGGACTCACTCACTCACTCAAACACAGAAACAAACAGAAACAGAAACAGAAACAGAAACACACACACACACACACACACACACACACACACACACACACACACACACACACGCGCGCACACACACACACACACACACACACACACACACACACACACACACACACACACACACACACACACACACACACACACACACACACACACACACACACAGAGCGCGTGTTTCGCAACTCACTTTGTCACTACTGATGTCAGAGGAGTTAACGACCGATCCATTGGGGATATGCTTGGTTTCCTTTGGGATATTTACGGTTTGCTCGGGCATCTCCATCTTCACTTCCTCTCTTGTTTTTTCTTCTGTGATGCCATTTTGCGGCGTTTCTCTGATGAGCTCTTGCGTGTGATCTCCCCGACTGTCTCCATCAGAGTCCCGTTCGGACTGTGAGGAGCCAGAGTCTCTCGTCGTGAAGTCTTCGGGTTCGGTGACGTCGCCCGCCTCGTTCGCCTCGGGCTGGGTGGCTCCCGAAAGTCGCGGATTCCGAAGCAGGGGTTTGCTTGCCGACGTGCGCCTGGCTTTCTTCGTCCGCGCTGCTAATACTACTACAGCGATTAATACTCTCTGTAGGCGAACTCTTCTCTCCCTTGTCGGGTGGGGCTGTTTCGTTCACGAGGTTCTTGGCGACATCTTGGAGGTTGTTTTCCTCTCTTTTCGGCGCGAGAGACTCTTCGTTCGGGGTGCAGGTCGACTCCACTCTACTGCTGACAACATTATCCTCACTCGTCTCTGAGGAGAAGCTGGCAGTGCGAGTCTGTACCTCATGATCTGTTGCGTAATAGGAAGATAAAGGTATATATTACTGAAGGAAGAGAAAGTAACTTTGAAGTTATTAAATACCATTTTATCATCAAATTATTTAAAAGTATCTTATAATATCTGTTTACTAAAAATGTATGCTGTAATACCCTGCTGTCATGCAAAATACCGCAACTATAATACCTCTATATTACTTCTACTGTTAATGTTAGGCAGACGTTAATACTTTACATTACAGATAAACAAAATACAGCTGACCATATGTAATATATATGTTAGTTCACATAGGTGTGAATCTTACATCAACTCTTGTTTACTGACACGAAGAGACCTGTATGAGCCCAAACCGCAATGGTTAAGCACCCCAAGAAGCATCCTTGATAGAACCCTGTGGAAACCTTCTTCATGCAAACCTGTATCTGAGCACAGAGAAGAGCTGGAGACAAGTCGAGGTCGTGTAGAAGGCCCACGATGCGCCCCTCCACGGGAGGAGGGTGACCACTGAGAGGCGTCCTCAGAGGGGCTCTGAGGCGAGCCCTCTCGTGCGGGGGTGTCTTGGAGGGACCCGCGTGGGGTGCTGCTATGAGAGTCAGAGGAGTCTAAGCCAGCAGTCTGAAGAGACTCTGTGTTGTCCCAGCTTTTGAGCTGTGATAGCAAAGCGAGGTATCCGGCACGGTAACTACTAGCCGATGTCTGGGAGGGGATTGCGGCGCTGGGTGCGACAGAAGGGGGCGGTGGGGAGGAGCTGTGGAACGACGCGCTCGATGAACTACTTATGGACTTCATATCTGCATCATTTTCAGGAAATAGTATATCCATCTCAAAACTTCTCTTTGGGATTCCTGACTCTCTTGAGGAGACACTAGATGCAGGGGATCGATGGTACGACGGGGAATCAACATCTACTTCTGTTAGCAGAGATAGCTGGTCTGACTCGATCTCTTTAAGGCTCGATACATGGACCCTGAATTCTTCGTCCTGCGGTTCGTTCATGATTCTGTCAAAGTCTTCGGCTTCTGAATGCTGTGGCCGAGAACTGGTTGGGATTTCACTGTACTTTGGTCTCACAGAAAGTTCTGAAGAGGGGTTAAGCACCTGCTGTTTCGGCACGCTAGGAACCACCTGATCTTGTTGTGCATTGTCAGGCACCTTCACATTGGACGCAGGAGGAGGAGGCGGCGCTCTCTTTTTCCGAGAGACTATATTTCTCGGTGCAGGCATGGGTGGCGTTTCGACGTTCTCCACAGTAATGCCGCCTTCAAAGGATGAATTGCCACCACTACCGATCGTCCGGTTACTTGTGGAGGCGACTGTGTCTAACCATTCTGGCTTGCTGGGCGGGTTGGGCTTCTGCAGCATGGGCGGGGTCTTCTTTCTGGGGACTGGCTCCGGAGTCGACTTATCCACTGGGGTCGAGGAAGCTGGCGGGGGGGCGCCTCCAAAAGACTGGTCGCTAAGATCTCTCCACTCCATACTTTGGTTGGTGGAGTTTCCTAACGCATGTTTTGGCGCAAACATTTCTTCGTTGAAATCCATATCATCGTCGTCTTCATCGAGAAACACATTCTGTTGTTTATGAAGCCGGCCACCTCGGGCTAGCGGGTTGCCTTTCCCGGCCAACGATGCTTTTCCTTTCGAGCCAAGCCAGTCGTCTTCCTTAATTTTCTGCGTCTTTCCATCGGCTATGAACTTTTTATTTACATCATCATCTTGTTGTACTGTTGTTTGTGACTTGGTGACAATCCTAAACATAGGAATATTTGATGCATTCTCCATATTGGCGCTCAGTGGCATTATAACATCCTCAGGGTACTGTTTGGCACTGTCAGCACTGACGTCAGAGATGTCGCGGCCTTGCTGTTTGGCGCTCTTGCTAGGGTGGCTGTCTTCAGTCCTGGCCGCGTCTTCAGGGGCGCGCCTTTTGCGATTGTCTTCAGGATGCGGCGGCGGGGAGGAGAAGAGGCGACGCTGCGGATCCTGGAGGCGGGGCTGAAGACGGCCCTCCTGCGCCGCTAACCTGTCAGGAGAGATGACTCCACTTGCTCCACTGCCGTTGCTCAGGCTTGCTGGTGATGCTGCTGCTGCTGATGCTGCCTCGTGCTGCATTCCCGGGCTGACTCTGGCAGCAACAGTAGCACGTGCGGTGGTGGGGGAAGGAGTGTTGGAAGAGGAGGACGAAGAGGAGGAGGAGGAGGAAGAGGAGGTGGAAGCGGAGTGGCTACGGGAAGGTGACATTCCGAGATCGGAGGCTTTGGAGGAAGGAGGACGGGAGGCGATGAAGGAGGCGCCAGAGTTAGTGTAGTCTGTGGAGGGTTAGTACAGCCATTACCAAGCATGCAAAGGAAACTAAGAATAACTACATGCAAACCGCGCATGAGCCATGACAGTTGTATGCCATGCAATTAAAATTTAACCTTGGGAGATGTAGTCCTTGGAATTTAGAAAAAAGCCCTAACAATTAAAATTATGTTAGTATGAAAAATTTTGTCATTCCTTAAGTGATTTCCATGGTTGGTGGTTCAATTTTTTCGAATGTTAAAGTGATATGGCAAATTACTGTACGCCCATGCCTACATGTAGTATAACTAAAACAGTCTCTATTCATTAACATACTTCGACTTGCTTTACAGATATATCATTACCATGCAAATTCTAGAACTAGAAACATCGCAATATTTAAAACTTTCGACTAAAGTGATTGCAGTGCTTATACTAATTCTAGCAAAATGGTAAAAAAAACTGATTCTGCAATAGGTAATGGTAGAGGTTTCAAAATATGGACATTCTATCTGGTGTCTTTAAAAAAAGAATATCCAAAAATACACTTCATTGCAAATATAATCACAAACACCTACTAAGAGGGACAACGTGCAAGCAAATCTTCCTCGATTTATCAGGGTGTAAACATAAACTATCATGAATCATGAATTAAAAGACGAGCTTCTGCTGAGTCTGGAGGATCTCCCCCAAGTCACTCAGGAAGTCGTTCCAGTCGTCCTCAATGTTCCCATCGTCGAGGAAGTCCTGCGGGGCGGACACGGACTTACCTGAGGCGGAGGCCGGAGGGGGAGGAGGAGGAGGGCACTCTACGTCTGGCGGAGGAGGCAGGAGGGGGCTGGACGCCCGCTGGTGCTCTACGCTACTCAGGGACGAGACGGAGCTCACGTGGGACGAGGTGGGGGAGGAGGGGTGCGCCTCCGGGGGCTGGGGGGTGGAGGAGGAGGGGGGGGAGGCGGGCTCGGCTTCCCCGTTCACTCGAGGTTTCGCGGCTTCCTCGGAAGCCTTTGTCGGCTGAGGGGTTTCCGCTTCCTCGGGGATGGCCGAGGGGCGCGCCGTGTCGTCGTGCTTGGCGGGAGCGGGCTTCGGCGGCGGCGGGGCGCGCCTCTTGCTCCGGGAGGAGGCCAGGGACAGGCTGGACGTTGACACCACCGACGTGAGGTTGGTCGCGGCGGCGCCAGGCCCGCGGCTCGTGTCCAGGCTGCTGATCTCCGAGCCGGCGGGGCTGCAAGGGGGGGGGGGGGGGGGTTAAAGACGCGTCATGAACTGCCAGCCAAGCAGAGCCTCTTTCACAGTTGAACGGCGCGTGAAATTCAATATCCAGCAACCATTAAGTCAACAGATATAACATACATTTAAAATTACACCATATCTCTCATGAATTAAGAAGAAAAAGCACCATCGTTCTCGTCCTTCCAAACACACCCAGTCGTTCTCTCCTTATGCCTTCACCCTCACATCTTCCCCTCATACCATCCATCCATCCTTCATATTTCAAATCTTACTTTACTGATCACACTCTCTCTCTCTCTCTCTCTCTCTCTCTCTCTCTCTCTCTCTCTCTCTCTCTCTCTCTCTCTCTCTCTCTCTCTCTCTCTCTCTCTCTCTCTCCCTCTCTCTCTCTCTCTCTTTCTCTCTCTCTCTCTCTCCTTCCATCCATCCCTCCCTCCTTCCCTCCTTCCATCCCTCCCTCCCTCCTTCCATCCCTCCCTCCCTCCCTCCTTCCATCCCTCCCTCCCTTCCTTCCTCCTTCCATCCCTCCCTCCCTCCCTCCTTCCATCTCTCCCTCCCTCCCTCCCTCCCTCCTTCCATCCCTCCCTCCCTCCTTCCATCCCTCCCTCCTTCCATCCCTCCCTCCCTCCCTCCCTCCCTTCCATCCCTCCCTCTCTCCCTTCCATCCCTCCCTCTCGTTCTTCCATCCTACTCTCCCTTCCTTCCCTCCCTCTCTCCCTTCCATCCCTCCCTCCCTCCCTCCTTCCATCCCTCCCTCCCTCCTTCCATCCCTCCCTCCTTCCATCCCCTCCCTCCCTCCCTCCTTCCATCCTTCCCTCCCTCCCTCCCTCCTTCCCTCCTTCCCTCCCTCCCTCCTTCCATCCTTCCATCCTTCCATCCTTCCCTCCTTCCATCCTTCCCTCCCTCTCTCCCTTCCATCCCTCCCTCCCTCCATCCCTCCCTCTCTCCCTTCCATCCTTCCCTCCCTCCCTCCCACCCCCATCCCCCACGCAGAAGGGACCCCCCCCGTACCTGGTGTGAGGCGACCTGTGCTCCGACTCATGGTATCCTGACGAGTCCGAACTGCGCCGCGACAAGTTGCTTCCGCCGCCCTCCCGCCGCTCGCTCTCCGCCTGTGCGAGCGAGCAGAAAATCGCTAAGTCAGTCTAGCAAGAAATCGGCCAAGCAAAGCAGATTATGAAAGGAGTCGAAAAAAAAGGGAAGGAGGTTTGCGAGCGAAATTGAGTGAATAAAAACATATGACTAATTTTTGAATGAAATGAAAAATGAAATGGATTTGTTAGATCAACAATGAGATGGCTATACAAACAATAAAAATGGGATGATTTTATAAAAGGAATAAACGAGATAAAAAAAAAAATGTGATATGAAATGAAAAAGTAGATGAATTTCTGATTTTTTTTTTTCAAATTAAATGAATAAGCATAATGAAAAATGGGATAATTTTAGAAAAAATAATAAATGGCAAAGGTGGAATTAGAGAAAACGCGACAACTCTGATCATTACGAATAAAGTAAATTAACCAATATGAATGAAAAATAACGAATACATAAGGATGGCAATAAAAAGATGACCTAGTAAATAGAAAAAAATATACTTCCTTCCTAAAGTCAGGAAACAAAAATGTGAAAATATTTCTGAAATTAAATTAGATATAACAGATAAAAATCAATACATAAAATTAAAGATGAAAAACAAATCAGAAGAAGGAAAGACACAAAACAGATAATTAATCAATATACAACTGAAAAAAAAATATATAACATAATTAGTCGAACTGAATAAATATAGTATCAGTTAACCACAGTTAAACTAACAAACATCAAGTGACTCGCCGATCACTGGTGATCTTATTAATATCATTATCATTATCTTAAAGATTACGAGAGTTACGTAACGAAGTGATGGCGTCATATTACAAAACGTAATTTTGATACTGAACATTATCTTTTCACGAAATCGCCCTTATCGACATTTTCGCAGTCGTAAGAACAGTCACATGATCGTCACATTACTTCCGTATTTACAAAAGTCATCACTTTACCCGAAGTCGCCCTACTAGCCAGAAAAGTCAAAGTGCCAGAACTCGCTACCCGCAAAAGCCGCCAGCGTGAGCGGACGAACCCACCTTGCCATTGGAGTGGTGCGCGGGCGCTGCGGCTGCGGGCGGAGGCGCTGCGGGCGGCGGCGCGGGAGCCTGTCTCTTCCTGGCCCGGGCGAGGTTGAGCGAGGAGGCGGGCCGGGAGAGGGGCGGCGGGTGGCTGGAGGTGAGGGTGGCGGAGGACGAGGCCGGGGAGAGTGGGCGGGGGGTCGGCCGCCCGTCAGCCGATTCGTCAGAGCGGGCGGGGCTGACGCTTCGCTCGCCCGCGCTGCCTGACGACAAGCTGCTGTCACCCGTCGACTGTCAGGGGAAAGACACTCGTTAGTAAACCTGTCAGTGAGGCATTCGTAATACGCCTGACGCAACCTCTTGCTATCTCGAAAGAAATCTAATATAGGCCTAAGTCATACTTTAACAACCACGAATATAAAACATGAAACCTAAGTACAAACAGTTTAATGCTGTCGTATCACATACACGTAACAAAAGACAGAACAACTGAGAAAATGATATACAACACATATTGCATCATACTAAAAAAATAAAAAAAAAGCTTAACAACTGCAAGTCTTCATACGCCATTAAATAATATAATTGAGAAGCACAAAAAATTATTTACAGGAAATCTTGCACTACTTCTAAGTGAGTGAGTAAGCGTGTTTTTGTACGGGAAGATTCTCACCGCAGTTTCGGGACAGGAGATATAACACATTGTCTCTTTAAATGGGCATATATCACGTAGGCCGGCGCGGTTTTATCTAAACGTAACCAACACCCGTAAACAAACCGATAAACAAATACAAGAATGGAGGAAAATCTCTGCCAACGTCAACAGACTACGTCATTCCCCCCAAAACGTTCTGGAATGCCAATCTATTCCCCATTCCAACAGACTCCACCGAACGCATTCCGACGTTTCGTTTCACTACGAAAGGAAAAACGACCCCTGTCATCATTACGTTTTCACACCAAAGCCACCGACCCTTCCCAGAAGCTTCCAAGTTGCGCAGAGGGAGACGAGAAGCCCCGAGAAGCCCCGAGAAGCCCCGAAAAGCCTCAGGAGAAAGGTCAGCGCCTCCAGCTGGTGTTTCGGGTCCGGCGAGACCCACGTTGGATGTGGCGATAAGATAAGCGTAATCGTTTCGTGGAGTCTAGGTCGAGGGCGTGTTCTAAAGCCCCCCCCCCCCCTTTGGCCCTTCTCCCTTCCCCTTTCCCTTCTTCTTTCTCTTCCTTTCCTTTCTGCCTATTCCCTTTCCTTTCTGCCGATTCCCTTTCTTCCCTTCCTTTCCCTTTGCCTTTCCGTCCTTCTACCCCCTTCTCCCTTCTTTCACCTTCCTCTTTCCTTCCCTTCCTTTCTCCTTGTTTCCTTCCATTCCTTTCTCCCTGTTCCCTTTCCTTTCCTTCCTTTCTCCCTGTTCCCTTTCCTTCTCCCTCTTCCTTCCCTTCCCTCCTTCCAAGCCCCTACTCATGTGCCAAACCTGCCCAGCATCCGAGGCAGAATTACTCGTTTCACACATTCTATTCATCTTTAGACATAAGATTTTAAATACCATCTTAAGCAGGTTTGATCAGACTTTTAGAGAAAAGTATTTGAAATTTGGAAATTGGCAATGTAAAAAAAACAAAGGTTGAAACACCTCACTGGCGGAGGGAATTATAAAGACCAGAAAATACGCCCTTTAAAGATGATGATTCGATGGAAAATCCTTCGCATATTTACAAATAATTTAAATCAATAAATCTTAAACCAAATGTGACATCAATGGTAGACAAAGACGAAAAAGCCCGTTAACCTCTCCCTCTCTTCTCCCTTTTCCCCTTCACATGCTCGATCTCTTTCTCCTCTCGCCTCCCCGCTTTTCCCTTCATATTCTCAAGTCTCTCTTTCTTCTCTCCTCCCCGCTTTCCCCTTCCCCTTCCCTCACCCCCATCCCTCTCTCCTCTTTCCCTCTTCGCTTCCCCCCTCACCCGTTCCCTCTCCACTCTCTCTACCCCCACCCCTCTCTCTCCTCTCCTCACCCCCTCCCTCTCCACCCCCACCCTTATTTCCTCTCCTCACCCCTCCTCGCCTTCCCATCTCCTCTCCCCCCCTCCCTCTTCCCCTCCCTCTTCCCCTCCCCTTCCCCCTCCTTCAGAGCGCCAGCCAAGGTGACCGTCAATTAGCGCAGGTGGCATATATAACGCGTCTTCCGGCCAGCCAATCACGGCGAGGCAGCTGTTCACCCCCCCTTCCCCTTCCCTCTCCCTTCAACATCTATAACAATAATAATAATGTTAATAGCAATAAAAATATAGATGATAAACAATAATAAACAAAATAATAACGATAATGATAATGATAATGACTGTACTAATAACAATAGTATATAATGACATTAAAAGTAATAGTAAAATAATGATAATACAAATAACAATAGCAACAACAGCAATAATAATAATAATAATGATAATAATAATAATAATAATAATAATAATAATAATAATAATAATAATAACAATAATTATAATAACAATGATGATGATAAAGGTAATAATGATGATAATAAAGGTAATGATGATAACAATGCCAATACCAACATCAACAACAAATGCAACAACTCCAATAAAAGAACAAAAGCTCTCATAGCCTGGACCTTCCCCCCCCCCCCCCCCACCGCCTCAAACGACCGATAAATCAGCCTGAGAAAAGCGGCAGCGAACTACCCTCAACAGCCTGACGACCCTCTGACGACCCTGTGACGTCCATCGCGGCAGCTGCATCCGGCGGTCGTGTCGTCTGTTACGATCCATCCTTCTCTCCTCCTCTTCCCCTCTCCTTCCATCCTCCTCTGCCTACCATTTCCCTCCCCTCCCATCCCCCCTTGCCTCCTCTTCCCCTCTCCTTCCATTCTCCTCTGCCTACTATTTCCCTCTCCTCTCGCCGCCCCCTCCTCCTCCTCCTCCTCCTCCTCCTCCTCCTCCTCCTCCTCCTCCTCCTCCTCCTCCTCCTCCTCCTCCTCCTCCTCCTCCTCCTCCTCCTCCTCCTCCTCCTTCCCCCCTACCCCATCCCTACACTATCCTCTCCTCAAGGTCGACACGCATTAATGTCGCCCTTGTGCCACACCAGGAAGTGGAGCGAGAGGACGAAGGGAGTTCTAAAGGAGGAGGAAGAGGGGAGAAGAGGGGGAGATGTGGAGAGGGAGAGGGGGAGATGTGGAGAGGGAGAGGGGGAGATGTGGAGAGGGAGAGGGGGAGATGTGGAGAGGGAGAGGGGGAGATGTGGAGAGGGAGAGGGGGAGATGTGGGGAGGGAGGAGAGGGGGAGATGTGGGGAGGGAGGAGAAGGGGAATGTGGGGAGAGAGAAGAGGGGGAGATCTGGGGAGGGGAAGGGAGGAGGGATTTTGGAGGGAGGGCGATATGAAAGCGCGAGAGAAAGGACAACATAACGAAAAAAATACAGTAAATGTCTAGGATAAAAAATGTGAAATCGACCTGAATAAACCTTCCCACACTTCCTACATCCCTCCATCAATCTATTCCCCTACCTATTTTATTACTTTATTCCCTGTTAATCCCATTACCACCTACACGTGACTACGAAACGTATAACAAGAAGCCCAGGTACGTGTTCCGCAGGTGTTCCGCAGGTGTTACTCGCGGTACCTGGCACTGGCCGTAACACGCAGTACGGAGCACTTCCACCACTGACACCCCCCCCTTCTCCACACCCCCTTCCCCCTTCTTAACTCTCCCCCCTTCCATGTATATCACGTCCCCTTCCGCGCTGCATAAAAATTCTAAATGAAAATCGAAACGAAAATCAATATTTACTGTCAAAATGCTCAAGCAGATCACTCCACCTCTTTGCCTATCGACCCCGATAAATCGGACCCGAACTGCCACTAACTAGTTCGGTGTGGGCGTTGGGAGAGGGGGGGCGAGGGGGGCCGGGGGAGGGAAGGGGGGAATAAACATATTTCCATGACCGCAGCCGTGTTCTAGTCCATCCCTCTCCCCCTGGTCCACTTCCCCCCACCCCCCCTCTCTCGACCAACTTTCTCTATAACAGTTTCCCATACTTTTAGTCAATCACGTACCCCTTGAAATCTGGCGACAAAAAAAAAAAAAAGTGCACTTTTTCGTCATTTTTATCGCATTAGATCTAGACTTTCCGAAGCACATTTTTTTTTTTTTTTTTTAGTTTTTTTTTTTTTTTTTTTTTTTTTAGTTTTTTTTTTTTTTTTTTTTTACTGAAATGGAACACCGTTTACTCAATCCCGCAACACCAACAATATCCACACCTAACGTAATTAAATGAATCAAAGAAATACATAACATAAGACTCCATATATATACCAGCCTCATACCCTATACATAAATATAACGAAACAACAACACATGAACAAGGAGGCGGGTGGGGGGTGGGGGAGGGGGGCATATCAAATTATTCCATCTACGTGCGTCTCCCCCGGGGGTTAACTAATGACACATGGTTCATTCAGGATTAGTCTCCTATCGGACTAACAGATAACACGACCTGTCCACTCCCCGAAATAACAAGTCTCAGGTTAAGTAATGTGTTTCTCTGTTATCGATAATGTCAAGAGGTCTTACGGAAAAGATTTCTTAATTGACCCCCCGATTAAGGCTGTCAAAAATGTGGATCAGTAATTAACAGAATAAATAGGTCATGTTGCAATGGACACATTTCAAGCACTCGTTATCTGTCAGTCAACAAGTGAAGGCAAAGAGATGGGAGGAGGAGGAGAAGAGGAAGGGGGAGGAGAAGGAGGAAGAGGAAGAGGAACAGGAGGAGGAAGAGGAACAGGAGGAGAAAGAGGAACAGGAGGAGGAGGAGGAGGAGGAGGAGGAGGAGGAGGAGGAGGAGAACAACAACAACAACAACAAGAACAACAACAACAAGAACAACAACAACAACAACACAACAACAACAAGAAAGAGGAGGAGGACTATTGGGAGTGAAGGAGGAGGAAGAAGAAGATAGATAGGCTAAGGAGAAGGAAGAAAAAAAAAAAATTACCTCATTGCCACCTTGCTACTTAAAGAAAGCCAATATGGAAGCTTAACCTGGCACCATCGTCTCAACATCCTCCCCCTCCCCCCCCACCTCTCACTCGCCTCCTCTTCCCTGACACCCCCCCCCTCACTTCTCACTCGCCTCCTCTTCCCTGCCCCCCCCCCACCTCTCACTCGCCTCCTCTTCCCTGACACCCCCCCCCTCACTTCTCACTCGCCTCCTCTTCCCTGCCCCCCCCCCTCACCTCTCACTCGCCTCCTCTTCCCTGCCCCCCCCCCCTCACTTCTCACTCGCCTCCTCTTCCCTGCCCCCCCCCACCTCTCACTCGCCTCCTCTTTCCTGACACCCCCCCCCTCACCTCTCACTCGCCTCCTCTTCCCTGCCCCCCCCCCCTCACCTCTCACTCGCCTCCTCTTCCCTGCCCCCCCCCACCTCTCACTCGCCTCCTCTTCCCTGACACCCCCCCCCCCAGCTCTCACTCGCCTCCTCTTCCCTGCCCCCCCCACTCTCACTCGCCTCCTCTTCCCTGACACCCCCCCCTCACCTCTCACTCGCCTCCTCTTCCCTGCCCCCCCCCACCTCTCACTCGCCTCCTCTTCCCTGACACCCCCCCCCCCACCTCTCACTCGCCTCCTCTTCCCTGACACCCCCCCCCTCACTTCTCACTCGCCTCCTCTTCCCTGCCCCCCCCCCACCTCTCACTCGCCTCCTCTTCCCTGACACCCCCCCCCTCACTTCTCACTCGCCTCCTCTTCCCTGCCCCCCCCCCACCTCTCACTCGCCTCCTCTTCCCTGCCCCCCCCCCCTCACTTCTCACTCGCCTCCTCTTCCCTGCCCCCCCCCCTCACCTCTCACTCGCCTCCTCTTCCCTGCCCCCCCCCCCTCACTTCTCACTCGCCTCCTCTTCCCTGCCCCCCCCCCACCTCTCACTCGCCTCCTCTTTCCTGACACCCCCCCCCTCACCTCTCACTCGCCTCCTCTTCCCTGCCCCCCCCCCCTCACCTCTCACTCGCCTCCTCTTCCCTGCCCCCCCCCACCTCTCACTCGCCTCCTCTTCCCTGACACCCCCCCCCCCCAGCTCTCACTCGCCTCCTCTTCCCTGCCCCCCCCACTCTCACTCGCCTCCTCTTCCCTGACACCCCCCCCTCGCCTCTCGCTCGCCTCCTCTTCCCTGCCCCCCCCCACCTCTCACTCGCCTCCTCTTCCCTGACACCCCCCCCCCACCTCTCACTCGCCTCCTCTTCCCTGACACCCCCCCCACCTCTCACTCGCCTCCTCTTCCCTGCCCCCCCCACCTCTCACTCGCCTCCTCTTCCCTGACCCCCCCCCTCACCTCTCACTCGCCTCCTCTTCCCTGACACCCCCCCCCTCACCTCTCACTCGCCTCCTCTTCCCTGACACCCCCCCTCTCACCTCTCACTCGCCTCCTCTTCCCTGACACCCCCCCCCCCCTCACCTCTCACTCGCCTCCTCTTCCCTGACACCCACCCTCTCACCTCTCACTCGCCTCCTCTTCCCTGACCCCCCCCTCACCTCTCACTCGCCTCCTCTTCCCTGACACCCCCCCCTCACCTCTCACTCGCCTCCTCTTCCCTGACCCCCCCCCCTCACCTCTCACTCGCCTCCTCTTCCCTGACACCCCCCCCCCCTCACCTCTCACTCGCCTCCTCTTCCCAGACACCCCCCCCTCACCTCTCACTCGCCTCCTTCTTCCTGACACCCCCCCCTCACCTCTCACTCGCCTCCTTCTTCCTGACACCCCCCCTCACCTCTCACTCGCCTCCTCTTCCCTGACACCCCCCCCCCTCACCTCTCACTCGCCTCCTCTTCCCTGACACCCCCCCCTCTCACCTCTCACTCGCCTCCTCTTCCCTGACACCCCCCCCCTCACCTCTCACTCGCCTCCTCTTCCCTGACACCCCCCCCCTCACCTCTCACTCGCCTCCTTCTTCCCTGACACCCCCCCTCCCCACTCACCTCTCACTCGCCTCCTCTTCCCTGACACCCCCCCCCTCACCTCTCACTCGCCTCCTCTTCCCTGACACCCCCCCTCCTCACCTCTCACTCGCCTCCTCTTCCCTAACACCCCCCCCTCACCTCTCACTCGCCTCCTCTTCCCTGACACCCCCCCCTCACCTCTCACTCGCCTCCTCTTCCCTAACACCCCCCCCCCTCACCTCTCACTCGCCTCCTCTTCCTGACACCCCCCCCTCACCTCTCACTCGCCTCCTCTTCCCTGACCCCCCCCCTCACCTCTCACTCGCTCTCCTCTTCCCTGACACCCCCCCCTCACCTCTCACTCGCCTCCTCTTCCCTGACACCCCCCCCCCCTCTCCTCTCACTCGCCTCCTCTTCCCTGACCCCCCCCCCTCACCTCTCACTCGCCTCCTCTTCCCTGACCCCCCCCCCTCACCTCTCACTCGCCTCCTCTTCCCTGACACCCCCCCCTCACCTCTCACTCGCCTCCTCTTCCCTGACACCCCCCCCTCACCTCTCACTCGCCTCCTCTTCCCTGACACCCCCCCTCACCTCTCACTCGCCTCCTCTTCCCTGACACACCCCCCCCCCTCACCTCTCACTCGCCTCCTCTTCCCTGACACCCCCCCTCCTCACCTCTCACTCGCCTCCTCTTCCCCTGACACCCCCCCCCTCACCTCTCACTCGCCTCCTCTTCCCTGACACCCCCCCCCTCCCACACCTCTCACTCGCCTCCTCTTCCCTGACACCCCCCCCCTCACCTCTCACTCGCCTCCTCTTCCCTGACACCCCCCCCCTCACCTCTCATTCGCCTCCTCTTCCCTGACACCCCCCCCTCACCTCTCACTCGCCTCCTCTTCCCTGACACCCCCCCCCTCACCTCTCACTCGCCTCCTCTTCCCTGACACCCCACCCCCCTCTCACCTCTCACTCGCCTCATCTTCCCTGACATCCCCCCCCTCACCTCTCATTCGCCTCCTCTTCCCTGACACCCCCCCCCTCACCTCTCACTCGCCTCCTCTTCCCTGACACCCCCCCCCCTCACCTCTCACTCGCCTCCTCTTCCCTGACACCCCACCCCCCTCTCACCTCTCACTCGCCTCATCTTCCCTGACACCCCCCCCTCACCTCTCATTCGCCTCCTCTTCCCTGACACCCCCCCCCTCACCTCTCACTCGCCTCCTCTTCCCTGACACCCCCCCCCCCTCACCTCTCATTCGCCTCCTCTTCCCTGACACCCCCCCCCCTCACCTCTCACTCGCCTCCTCTTCCCTGACACCCCCCTCCCTCTCACCTCTCACTCGCCTCCTCTTCCCTGACCCCCCCCCCCCCTCACCTCTCACTCGCCTCCTCTTCCCTGACACCCCCCTCCCTCTCACCTCTCACTCGCCTCCTCTTCCCTGACACACACCCCCCCTCACCTCTCACTCGCCTCCTCTTCCCTGACACCCCCCTCCCCCCTCACCTCTCACTCGCCTCCTCTTCCCTGACCCCCCTCCCCCCTCACCTCTCACTCGCCTCCTCTTCCCTGACCCCCCCCCTCACCTCTCACTCGCCTCCTCTTCCCTGACACCCCCCTCCCTCTCACCTCTCACTCGCCTCCTCTTCCCTGACACACCCCCCCCCTCACCTCTCACTCGCCTCCTCTTCCCTGACACCCCCCTCCCCCCTCACCTCTCACTCGCCTCCTCTTCCCTGACACCCCACCCCCCCCTCACCATAAGCGCTTGGCATCCTAACGCACTCAACATCTTAACGTCGGAAAGATTTTGATACGGAGACCAAGCAAGGCCTATTGAAACAATCTATAGGCCTGGGCACAGATAAGAAGGCGCCGAGAATCTTAGTAGAAAACGAAAGAGGAAAGGGAAGTAATTCATACAGAAAATATTGTTAACTACAGCGACAACATATAAAGAAATAATGATAATGATAATAACAAAAAATAAGAAATATCATCATTATCATTAAACTCATTATCATTAATACTATTATTATCATCATCATTATGATTATTATTATTACCATCAACCTTATTATCACTATAAACATTATTACTATTATCATCATATCATTATTAGCATTATTATCATTACTACTATTTCCCTCATTATCAATCTCATCAATTTTATTATCATTATCATTGTCATTATTTTATTATTATCCACATCACCGCAATGATAGTAATAATAATAATAATAATAATAATAATAATAATGATGATGAAAATAATAACAATAATAATAATAACAATAATGATAATAAAAAGAATAATAATAATAATAATAACAACAACAATGATAATCATCATCATCATTATTATTATAATAACAATGAAATAATGATAACTACAATAATAATAATCATAATACTAACAATAACAATAAAAATAAATTTAAGTAACAATAATAACAATAGCAATAATAACGCCCAACAACGACGCTCCAGCAGCACCGAATCCGCCCCACAAAACACTCATTGCAGGACTAAACAGAGTACAATGGAAGGAGAAATGAAGAGGCTGTTGGAGGGGTCTACTTGTGCCACTTAGACCACCTGTTGCCTTGCGTGGCTGCTGTTTAACCGCGTCCCCATCAACTCATCACCTACTACCCCCCCTCCTCGTCAACCCCTTCCCTCCACCGACCATCTACCCCTCCTTCCCTTCAGCTTATCTACCCTTCTTCCCTTCCCCACCCCCGTTGGCCCATCTTCTACCCCTCTCCCCTTCCCTCCTCGTCAACCCATCTACCCCTACCCCCCTACTGATCCATCTACCCCCCCCCATACCCCTACTCCTCATCCTTTAATGTAAAAAAAATTGTGAAATTATTCCTTATTGTTCAACGCAAAGAACAGAGTCGGTGCCTTGTAATTCTATCAATGGAGTGGGTCAGAGTAGTATTTAAAAAAATGCCTTATCTACACCGCTACTGCTACCTTATCTCACAGTCGCTAATCAGATAACGATATCAAAATAAGATAAAACAAAAAAAAACTAAAATCTGATGAGTCCAATCATTAGTCTGACCGTCATTTCTCATAATTACTCACTCGGGCAAATAAAAACGCAGCCACTGAATAAAGGGCAAAGCAGCTTCAAGTTTTCTCTCAAGTACTTTCACCTCGCCCCGTCCTCGAGGCCTTTTACAAGAGAGAACACGAATCCTTACACATTACTTACAAGGGCATATAAGTACAGCTACTGAGTACACAGCGCTACGGTACTTCGACTTAAAATGACCTACAGCAAAGGCAAGGAAGGAGGATCAACCGCAGCACTAGTTCTCTCGCAACCCCTTTCCCTTCCCTACTGCGACGGCGGGGGGATCGCAGGCGCCTCCAAAGGGGCAGGATCCGACCCTCTGATGAAGGATAGCCCAGCAGGCCCGGAGTCGCGGGAAAGGGATCTACAGATATAGGATCCGACCCTAGATGGAGACTAACCCAGCGGAAGCGACGCTGCGGGAGAGAGGAGGGTCTAACACGCCTCTACGGGGATGGAATGCAACTCCTACACAGCCGAAGGATAACACCGAGTAGGACTGAGGTCGTGGCCCAGTAAGGCCGGCGCCGGATGTCTGTACCGGTCATGGCCCGCGACGAGCGAAACGACTCACGAGGGGCAGGCAGGAGCAGCTCAGGCGGGCCGTGGCGTCGTCGCTCACGTCCGACCGCGGGGGCCACTTCGGGAGGAGAGGCTTCAGTCCTCTACGGATCTCCTACAGCGGGGAAATCTAAACATCTCTACTGTCTCCACGAACAAATCGTGGGTTTTTTTTCCTATCCTCTGATAACACAATATTTGGACAAAATGTAAATCACCTTATATAATACAAAAAATAAACCTCCTACACACAAACCCACCCAATAAAATTAAAACACAAAAATAAAAAAAATAACAACAAAAGAAAGACCACAACCCCCCCCCCCCCCAAAAAAAAAAAAAAAAAAAAAAAAAAAAAAAAAAAGGTCTCCGAACTCACGGATTTGGTTTTCCTCGAGAAGAGCGAGAGGAGCGTGCGTCTCTTCTTGTCCTCCGGGTGCGAGATGGCCGCCATGGTGATGAGGTCGGTGACGGAGAGCGGCGGGGCACGGAAGTCCCGCGGCACCACACACACCTCCTGCAGCTGGTAGTCGGCGAGGGTGCAGCTGCCGCGTAGCTTCTCGTCCACGTTCACTGCGGGAGGGAGAGAAATGAAATCTTAATAAAAGATGTAATTAAAATGAAAAACAGTAAAGTTCGCTGCGGAAGAGCGAAAGAGAGAGAAAGAGAGAGAAAGAGAGAGAAAGAGAGAGAAAGAGAGAGAGAGAGAGAGAGAGAGAGAGAGAGAGAGAGAGAGAGAGAGAGAGAGAGAGAGAGAGAGAGAGAGAGAGAGAGAGAGGGAGAGAGAGAGAGAGAGAGAGAGAGAGAGAGAGAGAGAGAGAGAGAGAGAGAGAGAGAGAGAGAGAGAGAGAGAGAGAGAGAGAGAGAGAGAGACAAACAGAGAGAGCGAAGTATGAGAAATAAAACCAAAATTTAAAAAAAGTAAAGTTCGCAGCGGGAAAAGGAAGAAAAGAGTATAAGAATTTAAAGCCCTTTACGAGAGAACGAAGGGAAATAATAAGAAATAAAATGATAACTCGACAGGCATTCGGAGAGCGCAGACTTCCGGCACTGACTAAGCTCAGTGACGGTAATGATACGTTGTAATAAAAAATGAAGTTGCATTAATCAGTAAAGACATGATAACTTCGTGAGAACCAGAGGAAAAGCATCATAAAAGAATCACGATAAAAGTTGAAGTAATGATTTACACGAGCGCCACGAGAGGAAATAATTAAATCAAAACGTATAACGCAAAAAAAGGGAAATGAAAAAATAGAGAGAGGGAATAAAGAGTATAAATCAAAACAGAATAAATATAGGAAACGCCCCCCCCCCCCCCAAAAAAAAAAAAAAAAAAAAAAAAAAAAAAACGACCGGTAAGGAGAATTTAAAAATATATATATATATATATATATATATATATATATATATATAAGTGGTCAATAAATACCAATAAATAAATTACAATAAAAGAGAAACATGTAAAGAATGAACACCTGCAAATAATACACGGAGAGAGTGACGCAATTGGGAAAAAGAACAGGGAAAGGGATAAAAAAATAGAAGCAGCGAAATGAATAAAAGGCAAAATATCTAAATAGATCCGAATTTGCATATTCCAAGAAAAAAAAAAATACTCTGTTTCACCACATCAAAAAAATAACCTGTTTTGACGTGTCTTGAAATCTGCAGTTCTGTTTCATTTTCGTGATGTGGAGTCCAATAAAATTCTTATTATCATCTCCCCTTTCAAGTTCTTTATCACATATGTTATTTTATCGTTTTATCGTATTTATCGCTGATTACATAAACACAAATAATAATAACAACAGTGTTAATGAAGAACACAAATAACATGGATAACAATACCAATGAACAACAAAATAATACTAACTACAATTCCAATGCCAAAGTAACAAAAGGGGAATAAGAGAGAGGAAGGAAGGAAGAGAGAGTGAAAGCAAGCCTCCTTTCCCTCCCTCTTTCCTCCCATTCTTGTCTTCTTACCACCCCTTCCTTCCCCCTCCCTCTTCTTTCTACTAGCTCTTTCTTCCTTCCTCCCCTTCTAGCTTCTCTCTCCTTCACTTTCTTCCTCCTCCCCTCTCCCTTCCTTTCTTCCTCCTCCCTCTCCTCTCCCTCCCACCCTTCCTCCTCCCCTCTCCCTCCCTCCCCTCCTCCTCCCTCTCCTTCCCTCCCACCGTTCCTCCTCCCCTCTCCCTCCCTCTCCTTCCCTCTGACCCTTCCTCCTCCTCCCTCCCTCCCTCCATTCCTCCTTCCTTCTCCCTACTTCCCTTCCTCTCTCCCTCTCCCTTTCTCTCTCAGCCCTTCCCCTTTCCCCTACTCACCCCCCCTCCTTCCTCCCTTCTCTCCTAGCTTTCCCTCCCTTCCCCTTCCCACGCTCCCTTCTCGCCCCCCCCCCTTCCCCTTCCCACGCCCCCTTCCCTCCTTCCCTCCCGTCCTTGCTTCCTTCCCTCTCGTTCCCCCCTCTCCTTTTCACCTCCCACCCCCCCCACTCCTTCTCACCTCCCGCTCCCCCCACTCCTTCTCACCTCCCGCCCCCCCACTCCTTCTCGCCTCCCTCCCCCACGCCTCACCTCCCACCCCGCCACCTACTTGTCGAGGTCATCCATCACACCGACTCGCAGACGGAGGTAACAAGTCGGGTTATCTCTTAGTGTGGAATCCGTGACCTTCGCCCCCCCCCAAAAAAAAAAAAAAAAAAAAAAAAAAACCCACACACGACACGACCTGTGAATCATGAAATCACGTAACCATCCAGCGAATCACTGTTTTAGGCACTGTTCTCGGGAAGGCCCAGATAAGCCAGTGCCTTTGTGATCACAGGTGGATGGACGAGAGCCAGCTGCGACGTCAGGAGGGTCAGTCTGGCATGCCACAGGAGTGCCACGAGTGATGATAAAAGCAGCGAAAAAGAGATCGGTAGAAACAAGAGAGAACATAAATGATAAAGAATGATAGGGAAACAAATAACAAGAAACACAAATGAGAAACAAAAATATCCAGATGACGAAAACTCGACAAAAACATTCACACAGGATCAAAAAAGACAATAACCTGAAACAAATAAGGAGATATTGCCGCACACACACACATACACACGCACAAACACACACACACACACACACACACACACACACACACACGCAAACACACGCACACGCACACACAAGCACAAACACACACACACACACACACACACACACACACACACACACGCGCACACACGCACACACGCGCGCACGCACAAACACACACGCACAAACACACACACGCACAAACACACACACACACACACACACACACACACACACACACACACACACACACACGAACACACACACACGAACACACGCGGGCACTCACGGCACCTGTTCCAGCGAGACTGTGGCACAGGGCACGGGGCCTCAGGCAGACCCTCGAGCCAAAACAATGGCCCATTACACATTATGCTTCCCCACGTCTTTCTTCAAACTTTTCTTGTTTCTCCCTTCGTCCGTCCGCTTTTGTTACCCTCTCCCCTCCCTCCCTCCCCTACATGGTAATGAAAAGAGAGGGGAGAGGGGAGAGGGGAGAGGGGAAAGTGAGGGAGAGGGGGAGTGGGGGCGGGGAGAGGGATATTCTCTACGTAGATTCTGCAGAGAGGGAAAGTTCCTGGCCACGTGAATAGGCCTATATACAGAAATCAGCCACTTACGGCCTCTACGTGAACGCGATAGGTCTACACTTTTACGCTCTCGAATCTATGTCCACACGTCACGATTTTCTTAAAAGATATAATCTCTGCGGCGGTATGCCAACTACGAATAAAACTTGTCCACGTACATTTTCCATGAAATGCCACAGCAAACCACACAAGCCCCTATTAGCAAAACTAAATAAACAAATAAAAATAAAAATAACAAATAAATAAATATAATAAACATAAAAAATAACAAATAAATAAATATAATAAACAGAAAAATAACATATAAATAAATATAAATAACATAAAAATAACAAATAAATATATATAATAAACATAAAAATAACATAAATAAATATAATAAACATAAAAACAACACATAACTAAATATAATAAAAATAAAGTAATAAATCCGCTTAATCACGCCTAATTAAACGCACACGCAAATCCTTAATTAAGCAACGCACCCGCAGATCGTCGGAGGCAACGAAACCTCAAATAATAATAACGGCGAGTGCACTTGAGTCTCCTGTGTATAAATCTCCACTGGAGTTACGCCGCGTTCGCTGCTCGACTACTCTCGCCAGGCCACGGCGCGATGGCCGACGCTAACACGCCATAATTCTGTTATCCATATCGCTTTTATCTCACTGATACGCCTTTCTGAAGTCCTTATCACCGTGTATCCGATACAGGAATTCATCAGGGCATATCGGAGAAAATACTTATGAAAATGGGGACGAGAGACGGTGCCATATTTCCAAGTCATTATTGAAGAAATGAAACACGCGAAGAGAAAGAAAAATAAAGCACGATCTTCCCTTCCACTTACGCCAGTGAAGTCACTACCCCCCCCCAAAAAAAAAGACATCGAATTACTTCATTCGATCAAAAGACAACAATTGGTGATAAGGTGATGACGTCACAGCTCGGAATCTCAGGGCGCTCAACTTACGGAGGTGGGGAGGAGGAGGGGGAGGGGGGGCAGAGAGAGAGAGAGAGAGAGA
>NC_061840.1:4674017-4684017 GCF_019202785.1 Penaeus chinensis
GCATTTATGCCTATCTCTATGCACACTCCGCAAGGGGCAATCTTGTATCACATCTAAAATCACTTAATTAATTCACGCCTGTGCTTCGGAGGAGAACATTCAACACTTTCCAAAACAGGCTTCGAAAAGCATCAAAAACATATTCTATGTATATTCACTCTAACGCGACGGTCCTCGTGAAAACACTTGTATGCGGACACCTTTTCAATGGATTCCTTTACAAATTGTCCTAAAACCATCATTTGTCACTGGACTGTTTGCACGTTACTCCGCAATGGCTACGAATCATGTTTCAGCAACACTCAAAGAGCACAATCGCATTATCACCATCATCCACATTCAGCCATCTTACCGCCATCGTTCACCCACATCACTCCATGCACGTTCACCCACATCACTCCATGCACGTTCATCCACGTTACTCCATGCACGTTCGCCCACGCTCGCCCTTTCACACACTCCCGACCGGCTCGTCGACGGCTACCCGGGCTCGCGGCTCTCTCACTCCGGCCGATCGTGCAGACTGACGGGCGAAGTGACGGCGCTGCGGCTCCTGGAGAGTCCGCTGGCCGCGAGCGCCGACGGACTGCGATACTTTTCCGCTCCGAGACGCCCCACTTTGTGACCGATCGTAACAGGGAAGTCGTGACCGCGTGCACTTACACACACGCGCGCTCGCTCGCTCGTTCGCTCGTCCAGCGGCCACTATGGCCGATACATACCTCTCTTTTCCTCTGTCTGTCTCTTTCTCTCTCACTTCTCTCTCACCCTGATATTCTCCCTTGTCTTCATCTCCCTTCATCTTTGCTTTCGACCCCACTTCCATTTCCTCTTCCTCTCCCTTCCTTTCTCCCTCGTCCTCACTCTTCCTCTCCCTTTACACCCCATCCCTCCTGCTCCCCTCCCCCTCACCCCAATGCAATCGCGTAGCTTCCTCGAGCTGCATGCCGGAGTAGCACTGACTTGGAAATGACTCGGCGTCGCGTTTGTATAGCCGTCACGTCCCGAGAGAAAGAAAACGAGAAAAGAAGGATTGGAGGAATGCGCGAAAGGAGGGAGGACGCGAAACGGTGTTGGAGCAAAGCGGAGATGAGGGGGGGGGGAGGAGGAGAAGGAGGAGGAGGAGGAGGAGGAGGAGGAGGAGGAGGAGGAGGAGGGGGAGGAGGGGGAGGAGGAGGAGGAGGAGGAGGAGGAGGAGGAGGAGGAGGAGGAGGAGGAGGAGGAGGAGGAGGAGGAGGAGGAGGAGGAGGAGGAGGAAGGAGGAGGAGGAGGAAGGAGGAGGAGGAAGGGAAACATGGAGAGAGACAGGTGAATGGGAGAGTGAGGAGGAAGGAGAATATTAATTGGGAAAAAAGAGAGGAATAGAGATGAGAGGAGAGCAAGAGAAGAGAAGACAAGAAAAATGAGAGGACTGGAGAAGAGAGAGGAAAGAGGAAAGAGTAGAAGAGAGAAGAGAAAAAAAGAACGTAGGCGGGATTGAGTCAAGGCCTAGTCTCGCTCACGCACGGGGGGCATGGCAAGATGCATGATAAACCAGGAGACAGAGACGAATGGAGAATTAACAAGCGGGCCGATCCCAGTGCGCGCGGATGGCGAAATCCTGTTCTCCCTGACGCAGGCGCTGTGGCAACAGTCGGCGGGGCCCTGGCGACACCACGCTACATTAGGTTCAACTGTCTAAAGGCGTCGATGGAGTGTTTATGATCATTGCCTATAAATGTGGTGGTATTGGGGTGGGTATTTTGAGCAGTGAGTGTGTTGTTTGCGTGTCTGACATTATATTTGATTGTTTGTGTAATTGTACGTATGCGTGAGCGTGTGTTTCCTTTTCGATTATCCCACACCTACCCGATATATAAGACGTTTCCCTGACGAACATCCTTACAAGAACGCACATGGAATTCCGGCCATGAGCGCCCCCCCCCCCCCCCCCGAGCCACTTCCCAGCCCAAGCACGCGGCCCCCGAGCATGACGGGGACGCCTTAATGAGCGTTTCCAGGCATAGCTCACCGCGGCAGGTGATGGGCGATCGGCAGGCTGCCCGCACCCACGCCAGCCAGGAATGGGCGGGGGCGGGCCCGGGAGAGGGGGCGGGGCACGGAGACAGGTGGACCGAGACCCAGCCGCCCACAATCGGAACGGTACCGACGTCGGATACGGATTATAGGCAGCGATCCACCTGCGCCCGAACACGTCCGGTGGAACGCCAGCAAACACACGCGGGCGCCTGTGCATGCCGGCCGCCCCCGCCAGGCCGCCCACACGCCATGCCGTTAAGTTACTCATCCTCCAACCCGCCTCTCGGCCAAGATACCCGCTCTCCCGCCCGCCTCTCCGTCAAGGCCTTCCCTTGCTCATGGGGTATGCGGGGGCAGAGCGAGACCGAAGGCCAAGACTCATGCCACAGTACATGCCCATCACCATCCCTTCATGACCAGAATTGCTTCCTGATGAGTCCGGACTGAAGACCATAGCGCGGACCACACCACAGATAATGGGTCTGTCCCTTCCTTAATAAAAGCATGGAAGGAAAGTCGGGATAACTCGTTCCTTTTCTAAATAGAATTATAGTCGAAGGCTTTATAGTTCGTTTAAACAGAAAAGCATGGACAAAGTAGCATACCCGTTTCTTATTTATCTGTTCAATATCTTTAAGCAAAAGCTAGAACGAACTAAACCCTCTCTCGTAATGTCAACCAAGCCCAGCGGAACACCCTCGGCACAGACATCACCAGCGCTACCGCACCCATTTCCCTTCGCTGTTCGAGCCTTACTCATCCACCTGTCCCTTCCTTAAACCAGCCAACCGCCCTTCTACATGTCCCTTCCTTAGACCAACCTATCGCCCTCATACCTATCCCTTCCTTAGACCAACCAACCGCCCTGCCACTTGTCTCTTCCTCATACCAACCAACTTCCCTTCTATCTGTCCCTTCCACATACTAACCACCTTACCAACTTCCCTTCTCTCTTAAAAATAACTCATCCACCTGCCCCTTCCTCATACCAACCCACCGCCCTTCCACCTCACCTGGTATCCCATTCCGATACCTACTCAGCCACTACTAACCCAGCTCAACCACGTCTCTGCACATGTCGACCTCTCTTCTACAATGACAAGCAGCCACGAAGATGCCAGGTGCTGACAAGGGGGGGGGGGGGTAGAGAGAGAGAGAGAGAGAGAGAGAGAGAGAGAGAGATAGAGAGAGAGAGAGAGAGAGAGAGAGAGAGAGAGAGAGAGAGAGAGAGAGAGAGAGAGAGAGAGAGAGAGAGAGAGAGAGAGAGAGAGAGAGAGAGAGAGAGAGAGAGAGAGAGAGAGAGAGAGAGAGAGAGAGAGAGAGAGAGAGAGAGAGAGAGAGAGAGAGAGAGGAAGGAAAGGAGGGGGAGCTGAAAATATAAATAGAGGATGTGAAATAATAAAAGAAAGAGCAAGATACCAAATAAGACATCCAAAACAAACACACGATATCAGAAGAAGACGAATACGAAAAAGAAGAAAATAGAAAAAAGGAAGAACAAGAAAAAGAATTAAACAAAGAGCAGAATATCCAGAACACACAGAGACGCCAAAGAGAAAGGACTTAGGACCGACGCCAGCCCAAACGGCCGGCCGAATCGCGCCCAATCAAGCCCTCGACTGGCAGCTCGAAATCGCCTACCAAATCAGCAGGTGTATCCGCGGCCTGATTAGTGATGACAGTATGATTGGTACGTCCGGTGCTGAGGACCCCCGGCGCGTGGCGGAGAGAAGGAATGCTGGCAGAAAAAAACAAAACAATACTTGAAGCGTAGGAGGATTATCTCTCCATCGAACTTATTTTATCACTCGTGTTTTTGTTTACTGTATTTTATCAAAACGGTGGAATCTTGCTGGTCGTCGGGAAGAATGCGGTGACCACCCGGGCGCTTCTCCGAGGCGCTGTCAAACACGCATGCCGAAGCTCTTTTGTTTTCGCAAGAGGATTCCGTTGGCGGCGAAAAAAAAACAAGCTCTCCCATTAGGATTTTTTTTTTTTTTTTATAAATAAACAGCCCGACAGAGAACTCCGAACCGGGAACATATCCTGCGGATCGCTTTCCCTCGTGCCGCTGCTTCGCCGTCGGTTCGCCCGCCCCCGTGGCCACCGCGGCGCTACTTACGGCCGTCGTAAAGTCACGTTCCTGCACATCTCGGTGGACTTCCGGTGCCGTCCTCTTCGCTCGCCGCTCTGCATGTACCCTTGTCTCTCTTTATCGGCGGCATTTTCCCCTCATCTTACATTCTCCTTAATCGCTCCTGCAATCTTCCCATACCTGTTATCACAACAGACTCTTTCCTCCCCCATCCAATTACCAAATTATCGCTCCTTAATTTCATTTGTCCAATATCCCATTTCCTTGCACCCAGAATATCCCGCCTTATATTTCCTTTGTCCGCCTACCCCCCCCCCCCCACAAGGTCCTCCGCGGGTGGTCCTCCTCCAGCACCTTTAGCACGACTCCAGCTGATTCGTCATGTGCGGACTATACACGAGAAGTCACTCCGCCTCGTCAGGGTCAACTTGCCCTGAATAAAGACGAAAAGACATTTTTTTATTTTTTTTATTCAGTGTGGGGTCGAGTGAGCAAACACATTTTTTTTGCAGATTTGTGCCAACGAGAAGGATTCAGCCGTCATAAACACCATCCATCACCATGCAACTGACGACCTGCATCGCCGTGGGGGATCGCCAAATACCGCATAACGTGTCTTCTGTTACTATGGGGAGAGAGAGGACGCCGCCCGCCCGACGCGCTTTTGTTTTCGGGGGAGATTCCGCTCTCTTGGCATGGGGGGGGGGGGGGGGAGAGGATCGCCTATTCATCATTCCAGTCATCGCAGAAAAAAAGACAGTAACGGAAACCGCATCCAAGTGAATCGACACATTTCATTCAAGCAAATAATTCAAATCTTAAAAATTAAAAAACAAGATCTCCGAACCTAACCTAACCCGAGGTTCCTTATCCCCTTTCCCGCCATAAAAAAAAAAAAAAAAAAAAAAAAAATCCACGTGTTCCGTTTCTTCTCCAAAAAAGGCGGACATCCATAACAGCACAATAATAATAATAATAAAAAAAAACATAGCAAATTACACATGAGCCGTTGGTCCGCCATAAAGCCCGCCTCAGACCCAACACGCAGCCGAAGCAGCGGTCGTGGGCGGCCTCCTTGCACCGCCCGAGCAGAAAGACACACGCATTGCAAGGCAACCGCTCTTCCCTTCGCCATTCGCTTTACAGATAAAATGATGATGATGATGATGATGATGGGGATGGTGATGGGGGTGGTGATGGTGATGATGGTGATGATGATGGTGATGGTGATGATGATGATGATGATGATGATGATGATGGTGATGATGATGATGGTAATGGTGGTGATGATGGTGGTGATGATGATGATGATGATGATGGTGATGATGATGATGGTGATGATGGTAATGGTGATGGTGATGATGATGGTGATGATATGATGATGGTGATGATGGTAATGGTGATGATGGTGATGATGATGATGATGATGATGATGATAATGATAATGATAATGATAATGATGATGATGATGATGGTGATGATGATGATCATGATGGTGATGATGGTAATGGTGATAATGGTGATGATGATAACAACAACAATGATAAAAATAACAATAAAAATGATAATGATAATGATAATTATAGTAATAATAATAATAATAACAACAATAATAACAATAACAACAGTAACAACTACATTAATAATAATAATATTACCAATAATGAAGATGATGATATTAAACAATAAACAGGAAAAAGAACTACAATAGCAATAACAAAAACAACAACAGCAACAACAACAACAACAACAATAATAATAATGATTATAAAAAAATAATAATGATAATTCAAAATAATAATAATAATTAATAACAAATAAATTGATAATATTAAAATAAATAATAGTGAAAACTTTTCTCAATAAAAATCGTGTCTTATCTATATGGCTAAAACCCACTAACTAGAACCCAACCGAATCTAAATTTGGAAAAACAAAGATAAACACAAACAAACAACAATTTTCCCCGCCCATTACCCTATTTAACCGCACCGAAGTCGCCGTCCCAAGGTTAGAACACAAGAAGCCGTCACGAAGAAGCCTGAAATACCTAAACTTAAATGGCCTGTTGAAAAAGAAAAAAACAAGAAAAAACAAGAAAAAAATGGAAGATAAATGCCTAAATTAAGGTTTATTTTATGGCTGGCTGGAAGGGGCGCCACGATCGCCTCCTCCGCCGTCGCTGCGCATCCCGATCTTCACTTTAGCTGCATCCGCGTCGGTTCCTCTGATTTGCATTTAATTTAGGCTATGTTCGTCTCGTATAACAGTGTCTGGATATGGCTTAAATGACTGGATAAAAACAACAAAAAACTTTACTAATTGTAAAATGTACGTATCGTGACACTTAAATAAAAAGAATTGAAAATCGGAATTTGACTATGAAAACTGTCTGCGTGTATTACATAGTAGATGCAGATGCAGATTTAAGCGTGCATGTGTGTGTGTATATATATATAACGCCAGCCACTTCTGAATTACACCTTAGTAAAAAAAATCCAAAATGTTTAACAACATATTTTTGGGGGGTGGGAGGCAACTTGAGATAAAACTTAAATACTTACACTGGAATACTGCGCAATACAATACAAGCATTCATACAGGCAGCGCTGGTATCATCCTCATCATAATATTAAAAAAAATAATAATAATAATTACAGCAGCAACAACAGCAATAACAACAATAATGGTAATAATAATTATTATAATAATAATAATAATAATAATAATAATAATAATAATAATAATGAAGATATTGATGATGATGATAATGATGAACAACTTCATCTATACCTGTGAATAGATTTTTTTTTTTTTTCGTTTTGGTCTTATTCCATCAATCTTAAATTTCTTACCACGAAATCTGTAACGCGATCTTGTTCCCTTCCAAAATTTAAGATCGTGTTCCCTTCTCCCAAAATACCGAAGAAAGTCGACCTTACGGTCGTACTCCCCCGCCGTATCAGTCGCACGATTTTCTCACGGCTATCAAGTACAATTTACTCCCCCCCTTTTTTGCGCAAGTATAACAAACACAATTTCGAGACCGAAATTTCAGACACGACGAACATGTAAACAACATTAACGGGGAGGTGGGAGAGGAGGGAGAGAAGGGAGAGGATGGAGGAGGGAGGAGGGAGTGGAGGGAGGAGGGAGTGGAGGGAGGAGGGAGAGGAGGGAAAGGAGGGAGGAGGGAGAGGAGGGAGGAGGGAGAGGAGGGAGGAGGGAGAGGAGGGAGGAGGGAGAGGAGGGTGGAAGGAGTGGAGGGAGGAGGGAGAGGAGGGAGGAGGAATAGGAAGGAGGAAGGAGAGGAGGGAGGAGGGAGAGGAGGGAGGAGGGGGAGGAGGGAGGAGGGAGAGGAGGGAGGAGGGAGGAGGGAGAGGAGGGAGGAGGGAGAGGAGGGATGAGGGAGATCGCCTCTCTGACACACAGCCTGGAGCGGCGCCGTTTTCCTCTGCGTCTCATCGCCCCCGGATATTATGATTACAGTCTTGTATTCTGTCTTTTTTATAGTTTCTTCTTCACTGCTGTGGTGTGTTCTGAGACGGAATTATGGGAAAATATTCTTCCGGTGCTTTTATTTCCGGGGGAATCATTTATTCTTTATTTTTTTATTCTCTTCCTCTTTATTTTTCTTTAGTTCCAGCTCCGAAATCTGATACATTTTTCGTGCTTTTGGAAATTGAGTCTTATCGTTTTAAGAAATCGCATAGGGACCCCATTTCTAACACACGTAAAAAAAAAAGGCTCCATATTTCCTCTCCGTTCAAGTCAAACGCTATTGTAAATCATAATAATACATAATAGTTCAAAGTTCAATGTGTGACCTAAAAATAATCTCCCACGGAAAATATTTACAATTACAGAAATTGAGCAGAAACATGATTTATCTTTTTAACACAAATTAAATTATTCACCGACATATCCTGTCGAATAATGGATCTGAATCTTCTAAACTTCCTTAATGTATATTAATTTAAATCTATTTCATGACGTTCGTAAAACTCTGAAGAGCCATATAATCTGCCGATATTAGTTACCCATCAAGTCGCATCGGTTTTCTCTTAGAGACGGAGAGGCTCCCTTTGAGGGGTGACTAAATCTTTTTGGTGGGGCCTCCTGTCATATCCCTTATACCGGGAAAACAATAATGAAAATATGCTTTATTCGACTTTACTTCAAGTCAGTGGGATCGTAAAAACAAATAAGAACGTTCAAAAAACAAATAAAAGATTCATAAATGCTTAATTCAAACTATATAGTAAAAGTGACGGAAACTTTTTCTTAACCAAAAAGTCCAGTTAATGGTAGAAATAAATAAACAAAACCACAAAAGAGAGACAAAAAACTAAACTAAACCTCCTTCATGCACAATAGAAAGAACAACAACAAAACAACATACCACACCTTTCAACAAAATCATTTTGATTATTATTAAACTTTTTCCTACCAGCACCGTCATCACAGCCGCCACCAACAGAAAAATCAACAGACCAAATGAGGAAATGACCTGGATGTCTAATAGAAAACAAACAAACAAACTGACCTGAATGTCGATCAGAAAAAAATACACGCACAAATAAAATCGAAACTGACCTAGGTGTCGAACAAAAAACAAAACAAAAAAAAGACCAAATTGGAAACTGACTTTGAAGTCAAACAGAAAAAAAAACTTACCTGAACATCGAAAAAAAAAAAAATCGGAACTCACCTGAATACAGAAAAAAAACACACAAAACCAAAAAAACTAAAATATCTGAACTGACCTGGATGTCGAATCTCGTGATTGTCGAGGTCAAGGCAGCGATCCTTGCACACCATCGTGAGGACGTCCGAGATGAGCGTCTTGGGAGGCACCCGATACACCGCCAGCTGATTCCTCGGGAGGTTCACCTGTTCGGAAGCACCGCCAGCATCTCATTAACATATGCCTTACGTACGGAGGCTCAGGAACTGTATATTTCTATGTTTTGGCCAATTTGGGTATTATTTTCACTTTATTGGAAGTACAGAAAGTACATGGTCATATGTAATGGTTCATTACTAATTTTTTTTTTTTTTTTTTTGGCATATGCATCACTACTGGTTCACTAACATCTAGGACACATGAAACGGTTCTATGGCTTCCCTTCGTTAATGCAGATGACAAAGGACCCGCAACTCAGATTCACATTCTCGTTAATTGCAGTATTTTAATCATACTAATCTACGGAAGCTGCATTCTCTTTAAGGACATTTCCCATCAACCCATGAAAAAATAATGAAATATAAATAAATAAATAAATAAATAAACAATATATGTAAAATATGAATACACAAATAAAATGTTAGTAGGCATGCAAGGTGGTGATGTAAGAACACATGTGTGAGTGTCAATATACGTGTACATGCAGAGGTATACACAGTGTGTGAGGGTATTTACCACAAGTTGTTGCTTGTAGACGTATTCCTTAGGCTGCCATGTGCGTGGAGAGAAACACACAACAGAATGAAGATTGCAGATTGAGAAAAAGAACCAGAGAATAACAGAATTCTTACCTAATACTCTGCACTAATTTCCTAACTCACTTTCCTTAATTTTGGTACAAATGTTTACACTTGATTATTTCAGTTTCATACAAGAAGGATTTTAATGTCATTCAAATATATATATTTTTTATGATGTTACTGAGACCTTGTCTTGAAAGCTCAGTGGGGGAATGCAATGGATTAATATATTTATCCTAATGAACAATACATATTCTTTATGTTATTAATAAAAAAAACACATTCTTACAATGCCCTGGAATCCAAAAAAGTAAAAAAAAAAAAACAGAATAAATAAAAGAATGTCTTTTAAACAATAACAATATATATATAAACAACCATCTAAATTCTAACAAAATT
>NC_061840.1:4691517-4696517 GCF_019202785.1 Penaeus chinensis
GGTTATAAAGAACACTTTATGAAGTAAACAAATGAAGATATTACTAGACCCACTAAGAGAGCACGTAACGTAAACAATGCAAACTGCGGGAATCCTATCAAACCCTGTTGATAACAACACCGACGACGATGATGACGTTGCAGATCATAGCAACAAAAATGACCAACATCAGACTAGGCATTTCTCTGTAAAAAAAAATCATTCTAACCACACACTGTCTTGCACTTTAGGCCTACCTGCCACTCCGCGCTCAACCCACAGCCAGCGAGCCCAGACAAGATCTCGAGGCTTTTTCCTCCCATCCCAACGGGAGATAAGATGCTACAGGAGTGAGAGATGATGCTGAATCTCTCTCCGTAGGACCACTTCACGAAGCACTCAGTGAAGGAGCGCTGAGAAGGAAAGAGAGAGTTGGAGGAGGGGATGGAGAGGGAGAGGGAAGGAGGGAGGGAGGGAGGGAGGGAGGGAGGGAGGGAGGGAGGGGGGGGGGGGGGAGGGGGGGGAGGGGGGGAGGGAGGGAGGGAGGAAGGGAGGGAGGACGGAGGGGGGAGGGGGAGGGGGAGGGAGGGGGGAGAGAGAGAGAGAGAGAGAGAGAGAGAGAGAGAGAGAGAGAGAGAGAGAGAGAGAGAGAGAGAGAGAGAGAGAGAGAGAGAGAGAGAGAAAGTGATATTCTGTGTTTGTGTGTCCTTTTGACAGATATGACTGAACCTTTGGTCTTCAAACATAAGCTCAGAACTCTTACGAACTAACACCTTGAGAGAAGAAAAGCTGCCTTACTGCACGGATTTACATAACATAATCCTGTAGATTAGTAGAGTCACTGCCGCAGAGACAACAATGATATCGCAAATTATACCTGGCAGATGGCAGCGAGAGAGAGAATAGGAGGTAGAGGTAGGCAGGGAAGGAAGGAAGGAAGGAAGGAAGGAAGGAGGGAAGGAGGGAAGGAAGAAAGGGAAGAGGGGAGGAAGGAAGGAAGGAAGGAAGGAAGGAAGGAAGGAAGGAAGGAAGGAAGAAAGGAAGGAAGAAAGGAAGAAAGGAAGGAAGAAAGGAAGGAGGACTGGAGGCAGAGAAGGAAGGAAGGAAGGAAGGAAGGAAGGAAGGAAGGAAGGAAGGAAGGAAGGAGGGAGGGAAGGAGGGAGGGATAGAGTGTAAATGAAAGGAAGAGGAAGAGCAAGAAGAAAAGGAAGGAGGGGGGAGAAGAAAATGAAAAAGAGAGGAAGAAAGGATATAGTAGAGACAGAATAGAAGAAGAGAAAATAGAGGTATCGCGAGAAAAGGACGATACAGAAGAAAGAAAAAAAGTTAGAGGAGACAGAAGAAATGTAAGGAAAAGAGAGATCAGACGAGAAAAGAAGAGAGGAGTAGAGCGGAGAGGTAAAAAGAAAAGGAAAGGCAAGGAACCTAAACAAAACACTTAACTCCCACACGCACAAAACAAACAAAAAAGGCACACAACCAACCAACCAAATTAATTAAAATAAAACACAAAACGAAAAGCAATAATGAAAAATGAAGACGGGACTCATGACTCACCCGGTCGCGGAGCACGATCCGCGTTCGGTGGCAAAAGGAACACTTAAAGTGAGGACAGCGAAAGAATGCTGTGTGTTTGTGTTTTTGTGTGTTTGTGATTTGTGTCTGTTTGCTTATCGGGTGTTTATATTGAGTCAATGAGTGAGTGAGTGACATAGTGAGAAAGAGAAAGAGAAAGAGAAAGAGAATGAGAGAGAGAGAGAGAGAGAGAGAGAGAGAGAGAGAGAGAGAGAGAGAGAGAGAGAGAGAGAGAGAGAGAGAGAGAGAGAGAGAGAGAGAGAGAGAATATATTCTAAGTGCCTTAGTGTTAAAACTCTACGGTTTTTCACTGCACGATTCTAGTTACGATGTTAACATTATGACAAAATAACAGACTAACATTCCATCCTATTGGAATAATTCTTTAATAATATTCACAACAGTAAAAGAAATAACAAAACGGGAGAGAGAAACCCCTGCAAATTAACAATCAACAAAACCGCAGATTAGCATAGTCACCCGTACCAAGAAGCTGCCGACCCTCCAGGCATGTAAACAAACAGCCGGATTTCGACGACTCGACGTGTCACCTGTAGTAGCCACCTGTAGTAGCCACCTGTAGACCTACTCGGGCCCTTTCACTTTCCGAAGAAGACTTACACGTGTGGTTCTCTTACTCTACCCAAATTAGCGATTCAACTAGCTTTTGGTGTTTTCGGTTTTGTTGGGATAAAAAAAGAAAGAAAAAAAAAAAAAAAAAAAACGACGCAGTAACGTCTCTCCTCTTTGCCCTTAAATATGAAAAGTAAATGAGGAGGAAAATGACCCGCGTGAAAGACAAGGAAGCAAATACTTGGCCATGTGCGTCGCGAGGAGGGAGAGGAGGGGCAGGGGTACTTTCATCTCTCCCTCCCTTCCTCCCTCCCTCCCTTCCTCTCCCACCCTCTCCCCCTGGCTCCCTCTCTCTCTCTCTATCCCACTCCCCCTCCCTCCCTCCCTCGCCCCCACTCCCCACTCCCCACTCTCGCCCCCCTCCTCCTCCCCCACTACCCACTCCCCCCCCCCCCCACACCCCAGCGCTACATTCACCCGACAACAAAAACATCCTCCCGCGGCCTGCTTCCCTTTCTACGATCGTGTTGCCTGGTTCAGTGTGTATGGGGGTGGGGGTGGAGGGGAGGGGGAGGGGGGAAAGGAAGAGAAAGGCAAGGGAGAGGGAAGGGAGAGGGAAGGGAAAGGGAAGGGAAAGGGAGTAGGAAAGGGGAAGGGAATAGGGAAGGGAAAGGGAAAGGGAAGGGGAATAGGGAAGGGGAAGGGAATAGGGAAGGGAAAGGAAAGGGAATAGGAAAGGGACTAGGGAAGGGGAAGGGAATAAGGAAGGGGGAGGGAATAAGGAAGGGGGAGGGAATAGGGAAGGGGAAGGGAATAGGGAGGGGGAAGGGAATAGGGAAGGTAAAGGAAATAGGGAGGGGGAAGGGAACAGGGAAGGGGAAGAGGAAGAGGAGGAGGGAGGGGGGAAAGGAAGAGAAAGGGAAAGGGAAGGGAGGAGGAAGGGGAAGGAAATGGGGAAGGGAAAGAGGAGGGGGGAAAGGAGGAGAAAATGAAAGGAAATGAAAGGGAGAGGGAAGGGGAGGGGAATGGGAAAGGAGGAGGGGTATGGAAGGAAAAGGAATGGGGATGGACATGGGGAAGAGAAAGAGAGAGAGGAAGAAAAGGAGAATGGGCGCGAGAGAGGGACGGAGAAGGAAATCGGAAGGGAAGGGAATGGAATGGAAAAGAATGGAAAAAAAAAGACGAGAAAGGAGAATTGAAGATAACAAAAAGTGGAAGAAAGAAATTAACAGGGGGAAAAGAAGGGAAAGGGAAATAGAGCAGACTAAAAAGAGAAAGGGAAAATAAAACAAGGGATAGGAGAAAAACTGAAAAGAGAGAGGAGGGGAAGGAGAAGAAGAGAAGAGGAAAACAAGGGGGCGGGGCTAGGGGGCGGGGCAAGGGGGCGGGGCAAGGGGGCGGGGCATGGGACAAAGGGGTAGAACAGGTGCTCATTGGCAGTCACACAATACTCCCACCCTTCATGTCTTATACCCTATCTAATGGACATTCATGACAGAATTCAAGGTCAGGCTGACAGGAATGCAAATCCTCTATTTAACCACACTCTACAGTACGTCGCAGAATTCAAATCATGAATTAAGCGAATACAAATCACCCGGCATGAAAAATAATTACCCAAGGTTCAAACTCCGGCCTTCAGACCTCACAAACGAAGAAAAGGAAAAGAAAAGAAAAAGAAAAGCAAAAGAAAAGAAAAGAAAAGAAAAGAAAAGAAAAGAAAAGAAAAGAAAAGAAAAGAAAAGAAAAGAAAAGAAAAGAAAAGAAAAGAAAAGAAAAGAAAAGAAAAGAAAAGAAAAAGAAAAAGAAAAAGAAAAAAAAACACACAAAAAACAATAACACCAAAAACAGATAAGTATCTCAATCAAAATCTCACAAAAGAAATTTGAATCAGTCGCCATCGAGACACTTGGCTTCCAAATGGCCTAATCTCTGGCTGCTTGGCAACAGTCTACCCCTCCCCTAAAAAATAGAGGAAGAAGAGGGGGAGGAGGAGAAAGAAGAAAAAGAAGAAGAAGAAAAAAAGAAGAAGAGGAATAGGAGGAGGTAGAGGATGAAGAAGAGGAAGAGGAAGAGGAAAAGGAAGAGGAAGAAGACGAAGAGGAAGAAGAGGAAGAAGAGGAAGAAGAGGAAGAAGAAGAAGAAGAAGGAGAAGAAGAAGAAGAAGAAATAAAAAAGGAAGAAGAAGAAGAAGGATAATAATAATAATAATGATAACAATAATAATAATAATAATAATAATAATAATAATAATAATAATAATAATTATAATAATGAGAGGGCGAAGGAGGAATAAGAAGAAAAAGAAAAAAGAAGAAAAAGAAGAAGAAGAAGACGAAGGAGAATAATAATAATAATAATAACAGTAGTAGTAGTAGTAATAACAATAATAATAATAACGATAATAACAATGAATAGAAGGAGGAGGAGGAGGAGGAGGAGGAGGAGGAGGAGGAGGAGGAGGAGGAGAGAAGAAGAAGGAGAAGAAGAAAAGAAGAGGAAGAATAAGTGGAAGAAGTCATATCTCAAAGGCCTAAGAACCTCGGCCTCACTGCCACTTCAGCGCCATGAGGTCTACTCATGTTATCAGCTCTGAGACTCAAGTCCGAGGGTAACGCGCGGGGGGAAATCGAGAAATCACGACATGAAAGGAATCTTCCAACAGATGGAGGATGGAGAGGGAGGGAGGGAGGAGAGAGAGAGGGAGAGGGATAGGGATAGGGATAGAGAAAGAGAAAAAGAGAGAAAGAGAAAAAGAGAGAAAGAGAAAAAGAGAGAAAGAGAGAAAGAGAGAAAGAGAGAAAGAGAAAAGAGAGAGAGAGAGAGAGAGAGAGAGAGAGAGAGAGAGAGAGAGAGAGAGAGAGAGAGAGAGA
>NC_061840.1:4706517-4719017 GCF_019202785.1 Penaeus chinensis
GGGAGAGGGAGAGAGGGAGAGGGAGAGAGAGAGAGAAAGGGAGAGAGAAAGAGAGAGAGAGGGAGTGAGAGAGAGAGGGAGTGAGAGAGAGAGGGAGTGAGAGAGAGAGAGGGAGTGAGAGAGAGAGGGAGAGAAAGAGAGGGAGAGAGAAAGAGAGAGAGAGAGGAAGAGAGGAAGAAGAGAGAGAGAGAGAGAGAGAGAGAGAGAGAGATAGAGAAAGAGAGGGAGAGAGAAAGAGAGGGAGAGAGAAAGAGAGGGAGAGAGAAAGAGAGAGAGAGAGAGAGATAGAGACAGATTGGAGGGGGGGGGGGGGGTAGAGGCACATCATAGTTTTCTTCACTTTCATTAATATTTCACTTCTTTTCGAGGTGTTTAATCCCTAACACATTCTTTTCTTGTTGATACTGTTGTAATCATACTCACCACCATTTTTGTCCTAACCACCCACCCGTTATTCCTTTTTTTTATTATTTTTAGGTTCGCATTTATTTCCTTTTTTCATGTTATTATCACTTTTTTTTTTCCTTTCTTTCATGGATCATCCGTTATTTTTTTTTCCCTTCGTCTTCGTCTGATAAGTGAATATTATAAATTTTTGTTATAACGATCAAAATAATATTAGTTATAATATATAAATATATATATATATCAGTTAATTATACTTGAAAATTAAGCATTCTCTAAACGTTATCAGTCTAATAATAATGTAAAAAGAACGACATCAATAACAACTATGCACAACAGTCACTTGCACGCAATTTGAATTGTACCCAAAAGAGGGAACTGCACTTCAAAAGTCAACTAAAATGCTCTAAATATTATCCCCGTGGTTCTTTAACCGAATGACCAAAATAATCTCTCCTGAATTAAAAAGAAATTAACTGAAATACTGAGCTACTGGTCTTTTTTCTTTTTTTTTAAACGCGCAAAGAATTCCCTGTGGATTAAGAAAACTTTAAAAGTACAATTCAAACACTTTTCCTCTGAGGTCTTTATATAGATACCTCTCTTACTTATTTGTGTATGTATCAGTCAATTTATCTATCGATCAACCTGCCAGTCGATCAAGTAATCTCCATTTTAATCACTCCATCCATCCACACCGCCCCCTCTACCTGCCCATCCACCCCTGTCTACCCACCTACCCCCTCTCGCACCCACCCACCAACGCCCACCAATCAACCAACGCCCACCAACCCACCCACCGCCCACCATACCCCACCTGCCCACCCAACTGACCGATCACCTCCCAATGCCTTTCAACCAAGCAACCAAAATAAAAAACCCAGACTTACCTCCTGTGCACGGACATGTTGACCCTGTGGCCGGCGGGCAGGATGACGGTGAGGTCCATGGTGCCCTCGAGCAGGTCAGGGGGCGTGTCCTCGGTCACGTGACGCGAAGACATGGCCGAGGTGGAGGCGAACTGCCTCAGCGGGGGCGGCGCCATGATGCGGTCGGCCCACGACACCCTAAGGGAGAGACGGCGAGTTAGGAAAAAGGGCCAAAAATATGGAGTGAAAGAGAGAAAGAGAGAACAAAAATACATATATATTTATATGTATATATTCGTAATATATAATATACTATTATATACATAATATATATATAATATATATATTAAATATATATATATATATATATATATATATATATATATATATATATATATATAGCCCTGTATGTCTGTCTATATACAGTATATGTGTGGGTGTAATAATAATAATAATAATAATAATAATAATAATAATAATAATAATCATAACAATAATAATAATAAAACAAAATAATTATAATAATGATAATAATAATAATGATAATAATAATAATAACAATAACAATAACAATAATAACAACAACAACAACAACAACAATAATAATAATAATAATAATAATAATAATAAAAATAAAAATAATAATAATAACAATAATAATAATAATAATAACAAAAACATCAACAACAATAGTAATAATAATAATAATAAAGATGATAATAATAATGAAGACGATGATGATGATGGCAATCATAATAATAATAAAAATAGCATCACCGACAAACAATAATAATAATAATAATAGTAATAATAATAATAATAATAATAATAATAATAATAATAATAATAATTAATAATAATAATAACAATAACAATAGTAATAATTATTATAATAATAATAATAATAACTACAATAATAATACTAACTATAAACAAAAACAACAACAACAACAATAATAATAATAACTACAACAATAAAAGCAACAACAACAATAAAAGCAACAACAACAACAACAACAATAATTATTTTTTTCATTATTAATTTATCATCATTACTGTTTATTATCATAAACGATAATGATAATTAATTTATAATGAAAAAATATTAATAATAAAATAATAATGATACCATAATAATAATAAAATAATAACAATAAAATAACAATAATAAAATGATAATAACAACAATAACAGCAACAATAAATAATACCAATCATGATAACCATGGAAATGAAAAATGACATCGTCATTGTCAACAATAACAGTAACAAGAACAGCCATAACCACATTAATAACAGTAGTAATAATGAGAATAGTAATAGTAATATAATGAGTAATAATAACAACTGACAGTAATATCATATTAATAGTAGCAGTAGTAGTAAAAATAATGATAATAATGATAATAGCGATATACACATATATAAATACTCTCACACACACACAAACACAAACACAAACACAAACACAAACACAAACACAAAAACAAACACAAACACAAACACAAAAACAAACACAAGCACGAACACACGCACGCACGCACGCACGCACGCACGCACACGCACGCATGCACGCACGCACGCACGCACACACACACACACACACACACACACACACACACACACACACACACACACACACACACACACACACGTGTGTGTGCGTGTATGTATATACATGTATATAAATGTGTACATATGTATATATACACATATATGCATACATATAGGTATATATACATACATATGTTATTTATACATATATCATATATATATATATATATATATATATATATATATACATACATATATACCACACACGCACACATATGTACATGCATATAACACCGTACATATACAGTATATGTGTAGGTGTAATAATAATAATGACAGTGACAGTGATAGTCATAATGATGATGTTGATTATGATAATTTTAATATTGATGATGATTATGATTATGATAATAATTGTAATAATAATGATAATTATAATAATGATAATGATGATAATGATGATGATAATAATGATGATGATGGTAATAATGATAATAATAATGATAACCATAATGATAAAAATAATGATAATAATAATAATGATAATAATGGTGATGATGATGATGATGATGATGATGATGATGATGATGATGATGATGATGATGATGATGATGATGATGATGATGATGATGATGATGATAACATTAAAAATAACAATAACAATGACAACAACAACAGTGAAACAACGATAATAGCAATGCTGTTATCAGTGTCACAATGATTTACATTAATGATAACAATAAGGAGGAAGAAAAAGAGGAAAAGGAAGGGACGAGAGAGCGATTCCCACGCAGAAAAATTGTGTCAAAGAAAAAAAGGAAAAAAAAGAAAAAAAAAAGAAAAAAAAAATTCACGCACGCAATTTCTTTATGGTTTAATGCTTTGTAAATCTTAATAACAATGATGATTACAAGAGTGATGATAGAGGAAAATATATAGGAACTGAAGGGAGGAAGAAGAGGAGGAGGAGGAGGAGGAGGAGGAGGGGGAGGGGGAGGGGGAGGGGGAGGGGGAGGGGGGGGGGGAGGAGGAGGAGGAGGAGGAGGAGGAGGAGGAGGAGGAGGAGGAGGAGGAGGAGGAGGAGGAGGAGGAGGAGGGAGGAGGAGGGGGAGGAGGAGGGAGGAGGAGGAGGAGGAGGAGGAGGAGGAGGAGGAGGAGGAGGAGGAGGAGGAGGAGGAGGAGGAGGGAGAGGTGGAGGCGAGAGTAAGAATAACAATAACAATAACAATAACAATAATAATAATAATAATAACAATAACAGTACTAGTAATAACGACATTAATAATGATGACGGGGATGACGACAATAACGATGGCGACAGCAATGACGATGACGGTATTAATGACAATGATAATAATAACAATGATAACAATAACAACAACAATAAGAAGAACAAGAACAAGAAGAAAACGACTAAGCCGCAAACGGCCGCAGCCAGGAGCCCCCCCCCCCCCCCCGCCGCGCGCGACGCCCCCCAGCCCGGCCCTCCAGCCTCGTGACTCCCTGAGGATAGGAGGGAGGGGAGGCTCCTGGCGATCGCTCCGGGGGAAATGAGCTCCGGTGATTCTCTCTGTGTCTGTCTGTCTCTCTTCGTCTGTCTGTCTCTCTTTTTGTCTGTCTGTCTCTCTTCGTCTATCTGTCTGTCTCTCAGTCTCTCTCTCTTTGTCTGTCTGTCTCTCTGTCTATCTGCCTGTCTCTCTTTTTGCCTCTCTGTGTCTGTCAAAGAAAGAAAAAAAGAGTCGGCTTTGAACCAAAAAACGTAATTTTTCACACTAGCGTTAAGCCCATTTAGACAAAGTCGCGTAAATAAAAAGTGATCTTACCGTTAGTGAGAAAATTACTGTTTATTTTTTTTATTTTTATTTTTTTTCACAGCCGACTTTTTTTCATTTCCTTCTATCTTCTTTTGCATTTTCCCCGAGACGAAGAAGAAATGCACAAGAAGTCATTAGAGTAAAAACGTACCTACACATACCGAATAAAAAAAAAACAATCTTCGCTAACGCACATCCCATTCCTTCCACAACATTCAACATTCGCAACACTGCAACAAGTGCACCACGACCGCCGCATAGACACCCCGCGTCGACTCTCGCCATCAACACCTCCATCAACATCCATTTCCCTTGTCAATCCGAAGAATCAGCGCAACGCCTCCATCGCCCCGTGACATCCGCCAGACCTCAAAATCAATCTCTAACTCCGCAACCTTGTTTAGGACGAATGACCAAACACAACAAGCAGGCTAGACTCCTTCCTCAAGCTATGTAAATACTTCTACATCTGCCTAACCTTGGGGATTCATAAGGAAATGGCACGCTACTGCCAGTATTATGTGGCATGGATATTATGTCATTAGCGTATCTCAGAAGAGTACAGCATAAACTTGTGCTTGTTTAGAAGAACAGTTACATTGTAAATAGTATCAGTATAAACGACAACTCTTAACTGCTAGTATGGGGAAAAATAAACAAAATTTCATTATAAATCAAGTGTAAGATAATAAACATTGTCGAATAAAAAGGAAAATAAAATTAACCAACTGCAGAACCAGCACACTCACATATATGTCCAGATATCCATGTTTGCGGGCAGTCGTGCGGCACAAGAAGCGCTCTTGAATCCTACATGTTTTTCACACCCGCCCCCCACGTCCTCCCGCGACCCTGCGCTTCCGGGCCTCGGTTTCGACCCTGTTAGAATCTAACACTTCTCTAGGCCTATAATCTTTCATAAACGTCTCTTATTGTCACTCGGCGTCAACTTCATAGCGACGCGGCAGGTCCACGCCCGAGCGTCGCGTGCGGCGGCCTCGTATAGGAAGGAGCGCACTCGGGCCGCTGGCAAGGGCGGGAGAGGAAGAACAGATTCTGGCGGAGGTTCCTGTCGAAGGAGCAGAGGGGAGCAGGAGGAGGGCGAGGAGGGCGTCTTGGTGCACAGCCCCAACAGCTCTCATGGGTGCGAATGGTAATGGGGCTAAATGGGTAAATGAGACGGTTGGCTGTGTATCGTGCGTTCCCGTCGCTCTGTAACGCTCGCGGGCAAACCCTCCAGTCCGGCCGCGCTTACTCCACTGCGGGAATGTTCTAATTTCTTGTCGATTTAGGGAAACATAGGCATGTCACACTGATATGTATCTGGCACACAGGTTACAGGGAGCAACATTTTCATTGCGGGAAGCTACGTCTGACGAGGTCGTATTGAGATGCTGTCGTGATACGGACGGCTCGAGATGGTTAATTCAAGTGGCACTGTCACTCACAGTTCCGCCGTCACGATGCCACCACATTGACTTCAAAAGACCTTTTCCTGTCCCTGGCAATGACACTCTTACGGCTTCACTATAGCAACAGATGATCAGTAGGAACCTGCACGAGACAACGGTCTGTTTACAAGGGCCGTGGAAAGTATGCTTCCGCCTCCGTGGCCGCCAGAGAGACCGCGCCGGACGGGCTCTTGCTCGCAAAGGCAGCGGGCCTTGCAAGCAAAAACGGCAGCGTGCACGGCCGCCGACGAGCACGACGTGGCTCTGCTTGGGAGGTTCTCACGCCCAACGTTTCTTGCTGCAGTTGCTTGTCATGTCATGCGCTTGATGACGGGTGATGGCCTCGAGGCACGGCTGCGGGACACGGCTGGCTCGGTCGCCCTCATCACCAGCGCGCTCTCCCTGAACTACACGCGGGCACTCCCACGGCACTCTCAGGCACGCCGACTTCGACCTCTCCGTGTCGCGTCTGGTGCCACACTGCTCTCGCCTGGACGCCCATGGGTGCACTGGAGGCGGCGGTGGGCGTCGAGGGCGCGGAGGACGGGCAGCGTGCAGTGAGGCGGCCACAGACACCACGTTAAGTGTCCCACCACCACCAATTGACAAGGCAGCCGACCACTGTACATAGCCCTGTCGCGGGCTGTTGTCAGGCACCGCCACACCCTGCACTTGCACTGCCTCACACCTGCTTAATACTACACTACTACACTGCCAGCTGGTCCACGAGGAACCATCTGGCACCCCCCCGAGCACCACATGAGCGGCAGCCTCCGCCGCACCCTGTGGGGCCCAGGCCGGCCACTTCTCTCCGGCAGATGCAAGGTGTCCCCAGCGAGCGTTTGAACCGCCACCGCAATTCGCCGCGATACGAAACCTGTCATAAACAAATCCCCCGCTTTCAGGCCGCTCATTAAACAATAAACCGAGGCGAGGTTCGACAGAAAATATCCCGTGCCGAAATCATCTCGCAATTGATGCCAAGACAAGAAGCAACGACGCGCACGCCGAACGCCCAGGAAAGAAAATGTAGAATCCGCTTCGGCCTAAATCTGTCACTCGCGGTAGCGCATTGCCACACGAACGGTCAAGGATGTAGGCCTGGCTGACCCTCGCGCCCTCCCGTCTCTACGCTCGCATCACGTGATAAGACAGCACTCTTTCTTACAGCGGGAAGATGACCAGTGAGGACGCTGGCGGTCACCCACGTCCATCTCTAGGTCGTCTCCGCTCTCAGTCTGTCTGTCTGTCTGTCCGTCCCTGGCCCTCTCTCTTGTCATGTCTGTCTCTGTCTGTCTCTTTCTGCCCTCACGTCTATCTGTATCTGTTTATCTATATATCCATCTATCTATCTATCTGCCATCCAGCCAACCTACCTTCTCGCCTGCCTGCCTGCCTGCCTGCCTGCCTGACTGCCTGCCTGCCTGCCTGCCTGCCTGCCTGCCTGCCTGCCTGCCTGCCTGCCTGCCTGCCTGCCTGCCTGCCTGCCTGCCTGCCTGCCTGCCTGCCTGCCTGCCTGCTTCCCTCTTACCTTCGCCGTCATCTTCTCCGACGGCAAAAGGAGGCCACGGGCGCCTTCAAAGCGTCCTTACATAAACAACACACTTGCGCTTAATACCTGCCAATGAAATAAAGACGCCCACGAAGAAGTAAGATGGACACTCAAGATCGTAAAAGGGCTCGTAGGAATTGACCGCGACACTGTACGGGGAGACGAATCGAGCCGTCAGAGGGCGGACAGAAAGCCCTTTCCCCTTGTTTCTACCTTTTAGTTCTCTCTCCCCCTCATTTCGATTCATTTTCACCTACTCAAGCCTTACGCCATTTCCTTCTTCCCTTTAGCTCAATGAAAAACGTTTATCTTTCTCTCTCTTTTTCTCTTTCTTTCTCTCTTTTTCTCTTTCTCTCTCTCTTTTTCTCTTTCTCTCTCTCTTTTTCTCTTTCTCTCTCTTTTTCTCTTTCTCTCTCTTTTTCTCTTTCTCTCTCTTTTTCTCTTTCTCTCTCTCTTTATCTTTACCTTTATCTATCTCTATCTTTGTAAAATTGTTTGTCGTCCACTGGACGTAATAAATTTATTAAATCAAAATCTTTCTCTCTTTCTTTTTCTTCTCTCTCTCTCTCTTTCTTTTTCTTCTCTCGCTCTCGCTCTCTCTCAGGGTACCGCCATTTCTACTTATTTCCACCCACCCACGATTCACTTCTACCCTCAATAGCACCTTCCTCTTCTCTTTTGAGCGGAATCCCCTCATTTCTACCTCTTCAACCCTGCCCCATCCCTCTCCAGTCCCCACCCCCCAGCACCACCTCCCTATCCCCTTTCTTTAACCAGAAAGACCAAGTCGCGTCCCAGAGTGTCCCGAGCCTTTTTCTTCCCTCTCGCCTCCAGCTTGAGGGCCGCTGATGGAGTCTGATACAATAATACGAGGCCCGAACGAGCGCCCCGCCTTCGCCAAGGAGGGGGACGTCTTCATAGGGACAGCTCGGACGCACAAACAACGCCGCGGGGAGAGCGCACGGCCGCGACGACGAGTAAAGTGATAAAAACGCATGCACAACGATAGCCGTCAGACGCGCGCGAATTAGGGCAGGCTTGGCGGCGCAGACGACGCGGCGCCTCCTGTCACATTTCGCGGTCCCATTTCGCGCGTGTTCTTTGGCTTCCTTTCTTTCTTATCTATTATATCTCTTTGTTTATTCTTTGTTCGTCTGGACTCGGTGTTTATTCAAAGGACGTCGCAAATGATGTTATCGACTCGTATTCAGAAGGATTTCGCGAAGCTATCAATCGTTGTTTCTTCTCATCGTTTCTTCTTAGTAAATGAAGCATCCCCAGTAAAACCCTCTCGCCCGCATGGCTGCGAGGCCGTGGGGCTTCAACATGACGCTTAACTCGCATCTCGGATAATATAAAGAAATTACGAGTCGAGGAGGATAATAACTTGTTTGCTGTCGCCATCGGGTTCGTTGTTGTGACATGAATCAAGTAACTCACACTCAAAAACATTGGCCCGCGGGTTGAACCTCCTGCAGCCAGGGAACGCTCCCATGTGCATGGACCACGATCACATATATACAGAACTTGGAAAAAGTTTCTTATTTTGGAAAAGATTTCGCATTTATTAAGAGAAACGTTCATATATTTGGTCATAAGCATTGATACTTTTTTTTAAAGGATAGGATATTTTTTTAAAGAAGCATTGATATCTTTTTAAAGGAGCATTGATAATTTCCGGAAGACGAATTGACTTCTACATGCAGGAGACATCTTACAAGCACATAACATGCCAAGCATAGTTGCATAAGTATGCTTAATTCTCTCCGTCAACAGCCACAACCTAGCAATCATTGTCCTAGCTTCGACAACACGTATTTTCCTTCTCGTGCCACCTTAAAGATAACGCAGCGCGATCCTCTGACACCTGACAGCTTTGGCACGCTCGCAGGAAGTGCCACATCAAAATCGCTGAGCACCTGAGCCTGGCATGAACACACATTATCGCCGTGGCCTCCTTTGACTGATGCCTGTAATGATGACAGAGTGGAGGTCAGGGTTACATCACAGCCACGCCAGGCAGTGAGGTGGCCGGGTACTTATGCACTCACAAGGTCATGCGTGTGGCAGCGTACCTACACGAATTAGCATCTATGACAAGGACGCACACTGTATACGCAACATATCGTGCACATGTACATGATCAATTCAGAGGTAGCCATGAAATATACGCAACATATCAAACACATAAACATACCCACTTCATAGGTAGAATATTTACAAAACATGCCGACCTCAGAGATAAAAAGACTTAAACGCTACATACCGGACGCATGCGCATACTCACTTCAAAGAATAAAATATGACATCTCTTATCCGACTTCCCTCGCTTGCAAACCCACAAACCAAATACTATCCACTACGAATACCCTCTTACGTAAATAATATATAATTTTTTTTTTACCATTCATAAATATCCAACTACACACGATTATTACCCGTCGGGAAATCTACGAAGTGTCACTCACTATATTGAATGCTGATGTTACAGAAGAGGGACAGAACGAGAATGAAGAGGGACAGTAGATTGGGGAGGACTGAGTGAGTGAATGAGAGAGAGAGAGAGAGAGAGAGAGAGAGAGAGAGAGAGAGAGAGAGAGAGAGAGAGAGAGAGAGAGAGAGAGAGAGAGAGAGATAGTGAGAGAGAGAGAGAGAGAGAGAGAGAGAGAGAGAGAGAGAGAGAGAGAGAGAGAGAGAGAGAGAGAGAGAGAGAGAGAGAGAGAGAGAAGGTAGGGAGGTAGGGAGGGAGGGAGGTAGGGAGGGAGGGAGGGAGGGAAGGAGGGAGGGAGGGAAGGAGGGAGGGAGGGAGGGAGGGAGGGAGGGAGGGAGGGAGGGAGGGAGGGAGGGAGGCCGAGAGAAAAAAAACTGTTCCCGCCCAAAATACCCTTTTCCTCGACGTCGAAGGAGTCCCCCCCGGTTCAAGGTCTCCCCCCACCCCCCACCCCCCACAGAGAACCCCTCGCGACGTGAGACCGCATGTCCTTTGCATGTCATAAACAGGAACTCGGGGCCCAGCAGGAGGCCAATGCGTGCTAACGTGGCACAAAAAGGTCCATGTGGGTAGCATGACATCAACAACGACAAATAAAGAGAAATAAATAAACAATGAAAACCAGAACGAAAGAACAGCAACAGCAAGAAAGGGTCAGTCAGCAGCAAACATCAAATACTCACGCAACGATTTGGTTCTTGCTCTCGTTCCCCAATTAGGCCAATAACCTTAATGCAACGAACGACCGCGTGCGGGCGCGGGCGTGGCGGCGGCGGCGGCGGAGGGAGCACGGGCGCTCTTTGCGCCGAATCGGAGCGCTGTGGCGAGTTTCTGGCGAGGTGGAACTGCTGCGCTATCGGAGGGCCCACGCGCCCACCCACGAGCTCACCCACTCACCAACCACTCGTCTATCCGCTCGCTCTCTCGCCCACTTAACCATCCACCTACTTACTCACCCATTCATCCACCCTCTCACACATTTACCTTCCCACCCACTCAATCCCCCACCTAAAACACTCACCCACTCACCCGTCCACCCACCCTACCCACTCACCTACCCACACCCACCCCCAATCCACCAACACGCGCACCCATCTCTTACCCCGCCCACGCCTACACCCGTGGCCGGACGTAGCTGTCATGAATGGTTGCAAGCGATCAGGAGCAATCACGGGCTCGATGGGCACCCTCATTGGCACTGTTCCTGCCTCGTTCACCCTTTAATGGCCGGGTCGTCAGGTGCGCGAGGGCCATGCGCCACACGCCTACATTACCAGTGACTTTCATGATTTTTCTAGTGCTTGGATGGAGGGGGGGGGGGGTAGTTAAGTGGGGATTCTTTATGTCTATCGCTGTCGCTGCTTTCTGTATATATGTGCTTTCTTATTACTATTTCCAACCTGTACCTTTGTTATTATCATTATTCTTATTCTTATAACCGCTGTTAATGTTATTACTATTGTTAGTGTTATGCGTGTTATTATCATCTATATTGGGACTAATACTATCAAGATAATAATCCTTAACATGCATTATTACCACTGTAACCATTATCATACTCCCCATTATTCAATCATTAATATAATTACCAATATCAATTAACCCAAGTATGTCCATCTTTTGCTCTCCGAAACCCCTTCAGTACCCTTCAGTCGGTGCCCCTCCAACGCCTCCTCCAGTCTACCCCCTCCCTCTACCCCCCCTATCACCCCTCCCCTATGGTACTCCTCTCTGTACTTCACCCTATCCCCCTCCCCTCCTCTACACTGTCCTTTATTCCCCTTCCCACTAACCCTCCCCTTCTCCTCTCCCCACGTCCCCACCCCTTCCCCTTCTCCCCTCCCCTTCCATCCTCCCTCCTCCTTCCCCTTCCCTTCTCCTTCCCCCTCCCTTCTCCTTCCCCCTCCCTCCTCCCTTCTCCTTCCCCCTCCCTCCTACCACCTCCCTCCTCCTTCCCCCTCCCTCTCCTATTCCCCCTCCCACAACCCTCCCTTTTCCCTCCCCGCTCCCCTCCCCCCTCCCCCTCTCCCCGCCCCCCCCCCCTTCCAGCGGCATGGTGTGGGTCCATCGCCGAGTGGCACGGCAACCCGCAACGCGTGTCGAAGCATATTGATTTCAGTCACCCGTATTAAAACCCCTTATCCCTAATCCTCCTGATACTTCCCTCTTCCCATTTTCTTTAACCCTCACCCCCGCCCCTCTCTCGCCCTTCTCTCCACCCCTTTCCTTTAACCCTCCTAACGCTTCTTCCCTCCGTGTCTCCCCCCCCCCCCCCATCCTTTAGTCCTTCTATACAAGCCTTATCTTCCCCAAACTCCTATACAAAGACTTTTCAGCCGAACCCGAAGCCACAAGATAACTTTTC
>NC_061840.1:4731517-4736517 GCF_019202785.1 Penaeus chinensis
AGAGGCCGTGACAAGGCTACAAGAACCACGAACTTCCTCGCAGCCTTCGGGAGAGCGAAAAGGCGGGTGAAAAGTAAAGGCAAAAATTAGAAAAAAAGAAAAAGAAACGAAAAACAGCGAAAGTGCGAACCAAAATCGCTCCTTTCCTTCAATTCAATCGTTACCTCCCTTTCCTTCTCCTTCTCCTTCCCTCTCCCTCTCCCTCTCCCTCTCCCTCTCCCTCTCCCTCTCCCTCACTTCTTTTCTTCCTTCCTTCCTTCCTTCCTTCCTTCCTTCCTTCCTTCCTTCCTTCCTTCCTTCCTTCCTTCCTTCCTTCCTTCCTTCCTCCCTTCCTCCCTATCTCCATCTCTCCGCCCGTCAACCAAGCCAAGGCGATAGTCAATTCGTCAAGACTACTTTCCTTTACCTGCTTCCTGGTACGCCTCATAGCCTCATAGTCTCATAACCTACCTTAGGGAATCACATACTCGCTACTACTTCACCCTCTGGACTACATACCTGGAAAAAAACGGAGAAGAAAAAAAAATTAGTATTTCACCACGAAAAGCAAAATAATAGCGTGCGCAATATAACAACAGTTGCATGTGAATTACACAAAGGCATGACCCGCTCTAAGTCGGACTAATTCAAACTATGCGCTTAAATGCATATAATCCTAAGTATCTCAAATGTGCCAACATATCCACACATCTCTCTTAACATCATAAAAAACGCCTTTCAAAACAAATAAATTAACAAATAAACAAATAAATAAACAGATGAAACAAATGCTACCAGCGACATTATCATCCCCGAGGATGCTTCTGCCACACGAGTTCCGCAATGAATTCGACAGAACGCCATAAGCGAGCGGACTCCCCCAGATACGAGGGGCGATACCGACCCGACCTACCGACCGAACTTTCCTACAGAAGAAACGATTTCTATCTACGCCTATCTACCCAAACCTTATCACAAAATGCACATCCATCTGTGTCTATCTATCTACCTATCTACCAAACTTAACCCGAAGAAAACAAGACATTTTATCGCAGAAATGAAATGACTACGAAAGACTAGCAACGCTATCAACCCCCGGCAATGGTCCAGTCGCCAGCGTTACGCAGCGGCTGAAACAGAGCGTCATAAGAGAGGGGACTCCGCGCCGCACAACAGGATAATGACACGACCCTCGACGCTTCAACAAAGCCGCGGGCCCTCGCGTGAAACATGAGGACTCGAACACTCTGAAGCGAAGGCGGATTAGGGTGATTAGCGAATTAAAGGATGAGATATATAATCTCTGCGTGGAGCTTTTATTAAGTTATTCATTAATCAAGTTTAATTTAGTGCAATTTAAGAAGGAATTCTGTTATGTTCACTGTTGTAACATTATAAAAATCTGAAAACATAAAACGCATACAGCACATAAAAACACACACAGATACACGCACGCAAGCAAGCACGCAAGCACGCACGCACGCACATACCCACACACCCACATCTATACCCACACACTACCAATCCTCACCCACATCCACTCTCTCTCTTATACATTTTCAAACATACATCTTCTAAACGACGATAAAAGAGTGAAAGAATAAATAGAATAATCTAAAAATAGAGCACAAGAACTCGCAGTTACACGATGTTTACGCTGGACGGAAACCGCAGTCCAAGGAGATACTCACGCGTTCGGTAAACACAACACTCGATGTCGGAACCCTCGATTGCAACTTTCACGTGCCTTCTAGTTTAGACGTCTTTTACAATACGCGCGGATTGCAAAATGCAGAAGCGATAGATGTAATCACCACACGATGACGACGATGACTGATGATGATGATCATAATGATCATGATGATGGTGATGATTACTAGTATAAGTACTAGCATTTCTACTAATAATAAATAATAACAATAAAACCACCACCATAATAATCACATAATAATAATAAACGTAATCAAGTCCCATTTCTCAAAGTTCCCCTTCCACGCCGCAGTTAAAGCGCACCACAGTTAAGCACTTTCATTCGTCTTAGACCTAGGCAGGTATAAGCTCTGCCAGCAAGGATAATAATGCTAATATTATTCATGGAAAACCAAGGGTGGCTGGACCAGGGTAGACTTAACTAAACTGATCACAACCTTTTTTTCCCCCCTTTGAACAGCGATAAAAATTAATCAATGACATAGCCGTCCTATTAATATGAAATAGGTCCTTTCTCTCTGCTTTCGGTATGTTTACGTCAACTCCCAATCTGGTCTTCCATTCCGTTCTTAGCTATCGCTTACATTAACCCGTTATGTACAAGAATAATATTTATCCATTTATTATCGCAATAACCAAGAGAATAATGCATTCATCCCCCAAACGCACAAACAAACGCGCATGCAAATACTTAAAAAATGCATAAACATCCCTACCATCTACAAATAAAATGCAGACGCGGCCTCCGTCTCCTGTATACATTATCCTGCGACCGGCGCCTACCCGCTGCCCCTCACCGGGTCATACGCTGGATAACAGGGGGGGTGTGAAGGACGAAAACATCGGCATGACATTATCCAAACTCGGAATCGACTTAACTGTCCATCAGCTGTTCTTAATCGGCCTTCTTTTTATCCCCTTATCTATATTGATGAACCTTTCTGCTAAGATACTTTCTCCTATAGGCTTATCTCCGAGGACGTTTTTCCTTTCTTTTTTTTTCTTTTACAGGGTTTTACAATATATTATTGTCTGTTTTCCCTTATTCCCTGATTCTTCTTCCATCTTTTAGAGGGTTTTCGAATATAGTATTCCCTATTTTTTCTCATTCCCTATCTTTTCGAGGATTTTAGAATGTAATATTACCGATTTTCCCTCATTCTTTATTCTTCTTTTATCTTACATTGGGTTTGTATTAATCTATATTCCCTCAACCCCTGACCCGGTCTCCCTCGTCGGCGATGGCGTGGGCACGAAGGAACACGAAGGAAAGTGAGATGGTGACTCGCTTTGTCAGGATCTCTGAGCCTTTCCCATGAGAAGTTGTGGCTCGCGAATCAGGCCGCCCGAGAGTGAGAAACTTAATTTTTTTTTCTTCTATAGAGATCTGAACACAGAAAAGTTTAAGCTATTTTTTTTCTTTTCAGATCAGGATGAAACCCATTTTTTCCTGGAATGACCAACAGATGCAAATCATAAAAAAAAAAAAAAATAAGTAAACATTTTTGAAGATGGAAAAACTTCAAAATCTTTATTTTTCCTCACATTGTCATTTTCTGCCATTTCATCAACCATCAATCATTCACAGCGCAAAGCCTTGCATGGCGACTGGCGTTAGCCATTAACTGCAACTGTACACTGTCACGGCGCTCTGCCCTCTACCCGTCATGCTGTGAATAATGCAGTGCAGTGTGTCCGGCGATCTCCCGAGCCATTTCGAACGCATAAACACAAGCTGGTTCATGTGGTCTCGAGGTGGGAGTGTCGCACATGTGGCGCGGCGGAGACCCACATCTGCCGGGCTTTCGTGCGTCCAGCTGTGTCCGGTTAAGTGGCTGCGCCGCGGTCGTTCGTTTGTGTGTACTGGTGATGAGGGGGTCGTAGTTGTCATGGTGGTAATGGTGCAGGCACTGATAGTGTTAGGAGTAGTGGCAGTGGTAGTGGTAGTAGTCGTAGTAGTGATAGTGGTTATACCAGTGGTAGTGATAGTGGTAGTGGTAGTGGTAGTAGTGGTGGCTGTAGTAGCAGTCGTGGTAGTGGTAATGACAGTCGTAGTGGTAGTAGTAGTAGTGGTGGTGGAGCTCTGCAATGTGTGCGTCAGAATGTAACTTTGACCGTTTGTACGTGTCATGACTTCTATTAGTGATGTGGTCGCAGTCAGCACGGGGATCGAAACTGCATTAGGTAATAAGACAAGAGGAGCTGCATCAGTGCTTGTCCAGCGCCGATGTAAGCCTCAATGAAGAAGAAAGAGGAAGGGTTATTTACAAGCACAGGCAGGATAAGCACGTGGTCAGGGAGAAAGGGTGAGGGTAGAACGCTATTAGGACAAGTGCTGGGCTGGGTTGGGGAGAATGAGCTGGACTAGGGGAAAATAAGCAGGGGTGGGGAGAAGGTACTGAGGTGGGGGAAGAGTGAGCTGGGATGGGAGAGAAGTTACTGAGGTGGGGGGAGAGTGAGCTGGGATGGGAGAGAAGGTACTGAGGAGGAGGGGATGTGATCAGCTGAATCGCGGGAGAGTGAGATGGGTTGGGGAGAGTGATGTGAAGTTGGGGAAGAATAAGCTGAGTTGAGAGAGAGTGAGCTGGGTTGGGGAGAGTTAACTGGGAAAGTGAGTTGGGCTGGGAAGAGAAGGAGCTAGGTGTGGCAGAGCAGGTCAGGAGAGCTTGCAACAAGAGCTCTGCGGTTGCTGTGGTAGGTGACAGTCCTGAGGCATCCCGAACCCCTCCCCTAAACCACCCTACCTCCACCTACCCACCCATTATCCAAACCCCAAGCAGAGACAAGCCGAACCTCAAACCCCAACCATTCAGCTTCCTTCAAGAACTCTCTCGTAGGTCTCCTCCGAAAAAAAAAATTAAAAAAAATAATAATACATTACGTCCCAAGGAAAGTACTCTACAGCTTCAACCAGATGCCATGCATGATACCTCTCTCTCTCATTCATTCTCTCTCTCTCTCTCTCTCTCTCTCTCTCTCTCTCTCTCTCTCTCTCTCTCTCTCTCTCTCTCTCTCTCTCTCGCAAATTCCGTTACAAAATGTTTTTTTCGATAAATCTCACATTCTTTCCCTCCCCCACCCCCACCCTTCCCTCACGAACTCCCCCTCCTTACCCAAACCCTTCACTTAATGCCCCCCCTCCCCATTCTCCTCCCTAAAATCCCCCTCACCCCCCACCCCACGCCGCCCCAGCCCCCCCTCCTGCAGGTCGGGCCGCCGTGAGGACGACCAGCCGGACTGGGTGCCCGCCACGCCATATACGGGGGGAGTCTGCCGGCCTCCCAACACCGCCGCAGGGGGACGTGTCTCCT
>NC_061840.1:4741517-4744017 GCF_019202785.1 Penaeus chinensis
GTGGAAGGAGAAGGAGGAGGAGGAGGAGGAGGTGGAAGAGGAGGAGGGGGAGGAGGGGAGGGGGAGGGAGAGGGGGAGGGGAGGAGACGATGGAAAAAGAAGTGGAGGGGGAGGGGAGAAGACGATGAAAAAAGAAGTGGACGGGGAAGAAGAGGAAGACGGAGAGGAAAAAGAGGAAAAGGAGGAAGATTAAATAGATCGAGAGGAAGAGTAAGAGGGAGAAGGGGAGGAGGAGGTGGAAGAGGAGGAGGGGGAGGGAGAGGGGGAGGGGAGGAGACGATGAAAAAGAAGTGGAAGGGGAAGAAGAGGAAGATTAAATAGATCGAAAGGAAGAGTAAGAGGGAGAAGGGGAGGAGGAGGAGGAGGAGGAAGAAAATTATATATACATATATATATATATATATTTATATATATATTTATATATATATATATATATATATATATATATAAAAGAAGAAGAAAAGGAAGAGGAAGGAAATAATAAAGATGAAGAGGCAGAGGAAGAAGTAAGCAATGGAAGTGCCGCTAGTGGAGACCGAGACCGACGACGACGAAGGCCCGTCGCCCCTCCGAGAGAGGTAAGGCCGCGACGCCCTCGGACGGCCGCAAACAGGCGAGGGCCCAGAGGCGCACCCGGCGACGCAATGGCGCAACGCCGGCGCCCCACTTGCCGAAAGCGCCTGACGATTTAACAGCCGTCCTCGCCAGCCCCCGAGAAACTGTGCGTCCATCAAGCAATTATGAAATATGAAGTGTGTGTTCATCTTGCATCTGTCGCGTGCTTGTTAGGCCACACCTTCAAAGTAGATGGAGACAGTCACCCCGACGTCGTAGTTTCGTCAGTTGTTGTTGCTGCTGCTGTCAGTTACCAAGGCACGCTGGCTCTCGGCTGTTTAACTGCAGGGCTGGCAGTGCCAACATAACAGAGGCAAAGCAGAAGGACAGATGAATAACGCCTGACAAAATAGGATTTTTTTCGGGGACACTCCTTCGCATAAACGACCCTAGGCTGTTGTTAGATATTCTCAACGCCGTTCTCCTCCGCTCTGATCCACATCTCGAGTCTTTAAACCCCCACCCAAAGCACCCGGTGTGTATTCCCCGCACGGAGCGCTGGAGTGACCGCGCATGGCAGGTGCGATGCCCCGAGGTCACGGAGCCTCACCTGCGTTACCCCCGTGTTTGTCGACCTGACCTGCGTCCACGCCCTCGAAAGGTCAAAGCACTATCGACATACCAGGGAAAAGTCCACAATATATAAATGCAGAAAGAATGCCTTTTCATATTTTAGTGAACTTCATTAGATTTCGTATTTTTTTCTCCAAATTTATCATCGCAGCAGTTTTGCCTTTTGTAACTCACCTGTCGGCACAGGGGTTGAAGAGTCTTTTGTGTACGATCCACACACGTCTGAATGTAAAGCAGATGTTACTACGCCGGAATCGCCCATGCTTTGAAGCATACACATCGACATACTTTGAACAATGTAAAACAAATATTACCACGCCAAAACTATATACAGTCTTAAACAAACAATGAAACGAAAATTATGCCGCAAACTCATCAATATACAAACCACCACGAAAAAAAAAATATCGAAGCATGTCGTAAAGTAACACATTCCTACACTAACAGGTACCAGTACATACCCACCTTACTGCCCTTGGAGAAGACTTGTCCCTAATTATGCTTAATCTTATCACTCGCTCACCTGAGTATGCTTGTCTTCTTACCGATCGATCTCTCCCTCTCTCTCGTCTTTGTTTCTGTCTCTTCTTCCTCTGTGTCTGTACCTTTGCCTGGGCTATCGCATGTGTCTGGGCGTGCTCCGGTCTCTTCACCTCTCTAACTTTCCTTATTCCAGTATTTATATCTATCTATCCATCTCTCTCTCTCTCTCTCTCTCTCTCTCTCTCTCTCTCTCTCTCTCTCTCTCTCTCTCTCTCTCTCTCTCTCTCTCTCTCTCTCTCTCTCTCTCGTAAGAGATTGTAAAGATATGGTGCTATACAATTCCTTTCCGTCACACGATTTCGAACAGAGAGAAAGAGAAAGAGAGAGAGAGAAAGAGAGATAGAGAGAGAGAACCATACCTACATATGCTTGCGGGATCATAAGTATAAGCCCAAGTTTGAAAATGCAAGTGTGTATATTGACCAAGAGTGAGAACTATAAGGGTGAACACACCGTATATGAGTATGAAGAGTATAACCATCCACGATGACTATGGATGCGTAAGGTTTCCGCGCACATTTCCCTACCAGGCTACGTGGAAGCACCAATCGCCGCCGATAGCCACAAAAGCACTCAGAATCACCCTTCAGAAATGTCATTAACGTCGAAAACAATGGGCCGTTTCGCTGCCAATGGAGCCTTATGCGCAGGGAGCGTGGATGCCGACGAGCTCCCGCGACCTTGAGCTCCTTGCCTCTCCCTCTTCCTATTATGATTGTTATTATTCTTTTCCATCTCGTTTTTTTTTCCTTATTCTTCGCTCGTTTCT
>NC_061840.1:4749017-4769017 GCF_019202785.1 Penaeus chinensis
TAACTCTCCATAAATAAATAAATAAATAAATAAATAAACAAATGAATAAACAAAAAAAAAAAAAAAAACTCACAAGCAGACGCGCGCGCGCATGCACTCCCGCACAATGACCGCGTTGACAGAGAGGCTGCAACAGTATCTCTGTCTCCGCGACCGAGCACGGAAAGCGTCGTGTCATCTCCCTAACGAGCTCTCTCGTTTTAGGATCACGAACCATGACCGTGTTATTGCCTCCTTCCCATGGGCCTTGCGAAAATATTTCACCGGGAAGTGCCGTTGACATGAAATGAATGTATGTACGCACGCACAGTTTGTTCGTGGCGGCTGTCTGTGTTTTTTTTTTTTGCATAGATGTGTGTATCTACTTGTGCGAATATATGTCAGTGTCATAAACACAACGAGATAGGGACTTATTCCAGTGTGGATTCCCTCCCTCCCTCCCTCCATCTATCTATCTATCTCTATATCTATATCTCCCTTTATCTCTCTCTCTAACCCATTTCTTTTTTTCTTTTCCCTCTCTCAGCATCTCCACCTCCATCACCCCTTCTCCCCGCCCCTTCCCTCTCCCCTTCCCCTCACTTTCTCTTCCTCTTTCTCTCTTCTTTTCCCTCCTCCTACCTTTCCCTCTCTACCTCCATTTCCCATTTTCCTATTCTTGCTCTCCCCTTCTCCCTCCTCCCCTTCTCCCTCCACCCCTTCTCCCTCCCCCCTCCCCCCACGTCCCCATGCAGCCCTTTTTCCCAGCACATGTTACTGTGGTCGTGTATTTGTCAAGCCGTACGCTGTAATGTAATTTTAACCAAGATGGTCACAGTAAGATTGAAATCGTGACCATATTTCTTGAGGTGGCTTTCAAACCAGCCGACTTGCCTAATTGAAACGAGAGACAAAAATAAGCAATAAAGCAGCTTTGCTCAAGGGAGGGAAAGCAAAGAAAAGTAAGACCGAGGAAACGCAGTGCATCGGGCGGCCTGAAGTCACGACAGAGGAAAAAAAAACACAAAAAAACACGCACACACAATCACACAATATACACATGCACCCATGCGCACGCACATGCAATCATACAAAATACACATGCACCAATGTACAAGCATACAATCATACAACATTCACATGCACGCATACACACAATCACACAATCACACAACGCACACATGCACCTATGCACCCGCACACACACACACACACTAGACACTTCATTAAAAAAATGAAACACAAATATGCCCCCCTCCCCCCCAAAAAAAATATCAATAACCAAACAACCATAACCAACCAAGCAAACAAATTAGACTATAATAAATAAACGAAGCAATTATTAACCAATCAGCCCACATTCGCATCCCCACATCCCTCTCCGCTGCGTCTGAGGCATCGGCGCTCGTCAGGCCTTCCGTTCGACTCCCTGCCCATGATTAACCCTGATCGTTATCTAAATGGGCGACGTAACATATTGATTTGGGTAAGTCGGGGTGTGTTTGGGCTAACTTTGGGTAAGGGTATGGGTTAATTAGGGCAAGGGAAAGTTTGGGTATTGGTAATAATATTGGGGTGAGTGTAAGTTTGGGTAAGCCAGATTATTTTTTTTTCTCTCTCTCTCTCTCTCTCTCTCTCTCTCTCTCTCTCTCTCTCTCTCTCTCTCTCTCTCTCTCTCTCTCTCTCTCTCTCTCTCTCTCTCTCTCTCTCTCTTGCTTGCTTGCTTGCTTGCTTGCTCACTCATTCTCTCACTCATTCTCTCACTCTCACTTTCACTCTCACCCTCAGTCTCTCAGTCACTCAGACACTCACTCTCTATCACACTCAATGTCACTGTCTCTCTCTCTCTCTCTCTCTCTCTCTCTCTCTCTCTCTCTCTCTCTCTCTCTCTCTCTCTCTCTCTCTCTCTCTCTCTCTCTCTCTAATGACCTCCAAGACCTTGTGGTAGCTGTGGTGGCGGGCCTGTCCATGTCACTTTTACTTGAGACGATAAACTGGATCCTGGCCCTGTCCACCAACACTCTACCCCCCCCCCCCCCCCCCCACTCCCTTCTCCCTTCCCCTGTCTATTCTCTCCCTTTCCTCCTTCTCTATTTTTTTTTTTTTTTTGTATTTATTTATTCATTCCTATCTATTTTTCTGTGTGTGTATGTGTGGGGTAGAGGGTGCGTACTTGTGTATGTCTGCGTGCGTGTGTATGTTTGCGTGCGTGTGTGTGTATGTTTGCGTGCGTGTGTGTGTATGTTTGCGTGCGTGTGTGTGTATGTTTACGTGCTTGTGTGTGTAAATTTGCGTGTGTGTGTGTATGTGCGCGTGTGTGTGCAACTTGGAAGAATAAAGAAGCCTGAGCGACCTGTACCCCAAACCAGGTTCGGACGACGCTGCCCTCACCCCCAGCCCCCATCCCACCCCACCCCAAAGGACACGATGTAACTTACACACACACACACACACACACACACACACACACACACACACACACACACACACACACACACACACACACACACACACACACGCACACACACACACAACCAAAAACACGCACACAGCACACAACATGACCAGACTTAAGCGAGTGACGTCGGATCAAATTCTTCGCTACCCCCCCCCCCCCCTCCAAAAAAAAAAAAAATAATAATAATAATAAATAAATGGGAGCGCATGAATTATCATCACTAGCCCCCCCCCCTCTCGCTCACCCCAATCCCGATCACTCTCTTTTTCCTTTTCTCCCACACTTTCTTCTCCTCCTAACTCGCCCTCGCCCTCTCCCTTTCGTCTTTCTCTTTCTCCCATCCACACTCTCCTTTCTTTTCCACTTCCCTATTAGCCCATCCCTTCTCTTCCTTCCTCTTTGACCTCATCTTCCCCCATCCTTCCTCCTCTTATCAATCTCTCCTCTATAATAACCTATAATGACCTGATTGCTCCCGCTTCTTCCTCAAAGCAATCTGAGTGTTATCAAAAGGTGTTATGCAGACTGCGTGCAGGAACTCACCCACCACCACACAGCTTTGGAAATACAACGGAGAAGGAGAGAGGGAGTGGGAGAAGGAGAGGCAGAGGGGGAGGGAGGGAGGGAGGGAGGGAGGGAGAGGGGGAGGGAGGGAGAGGGGGAGGGAGGGAGAGAGGGAGAGAGGGAGAGAGGGAGAGAGGGAGAGAGGGAGAGAGGGAGAGGGGGAGAGGGGGAGAGAGGGAGAGGGGGAGGGAGAGGGGGAGAGAGGGAAAGGGGGGAGGGAGGGAGGGAGGGAGGGAGGGAGGGAGGGAGGGAGGGAGAGAGGGAGAGAGAGAGAGAGAGAGAGAGAGAGAGAGAGAGAGAGAGAGAGAGAGAGAGAGAGAGAGAGAGAGAGAGAGAGAGAGAGAGAGAGAGAGAGAGAGAAAGAGAAAGAAAGAGAAAGAAAGAGCGAGAAAAAGAAAGAAAGAAAGAGAAAGAAAGAAAGAAAGGGAAAGAAAGGGAAAGAAAGAGAAAAAATGAGAAAAAAATAAAAAGAGAAAAAGAGAAAAGAAAAAGAGAAAAGGAAGAGAAAAAGAGAAAGAGAGATAAAGAGAAAAAGAGAAAGATAAGAGATAATGAAATATAAGTCCATGTTACAACACCGCATTCCGTCACGTGCCCGCGCCGATCTACGCATGCATCGGCAGCAAAGTAATCCCGCCCCATCGCCGCATTAAAAACAAGCTTTCCCAAGACACAGAAACGTGACTGCCAAACGCAAACAACGGACCACGCGAAGGCACAGGACACACGGCCGAAAATCAAATCACCCACGCGCCACCTCCTTGCCTTTCCGAGAGCTCAGAAGCATCACAAATGTCTCCGCGGCGCTTCGAAAGGGACCACGTGTTGACCGTTGAAAAATGGGACAAGCTGTACAGGTGTTACTGTTAACGGGACGAACGCCACAACAGGTACGCATCGACCTACCTGTAGAGAGATTAACGAGGTGTCGACATTCCCTGTGTATCTCCGGATCTCCTGGGCCAGGTAGCAATCTCGCCCCCCTCTCCCTCCCCCCCTAAAACGTACTGACCGTCTGCCTCCCCCCTACCCCATCCCCATCCATACATACCGCAAAACCCAGGTAACGGAGGGACAGCCAGGCCTACTCGTGTAATGACATCACGTGGGTTCCGGGATTTACAAACACGGTACGCGAATGCAGCAGGACGACGAAGGTCCACTAAAACTGTCATCAAAACAATTAGATTAAACTATATCATTATTCAAAAGCATGGAACTATAATCAAGCAAACTCATGTAAAAAAAAAAAAGATAAAAATAAAATACTGAAGCAAAATAAAAATAAAACATCTGCCATAGAACAATTACAACCTAAATACATAACAATTTAAACGAAAAATACAAATCCATCACAAGAGAATGCCGCCTCAATACCCTCCAGGCCCGTCAATCTTCAGGGTCAAAAAAGAAAGAAAAAGAAAAGAAAAGGAAAAAAACTCCTTAAAGAACATGATTCGACACCTTGAGAACAAAGCTTGACGGAGGCCCACGCGGGGGGGACCACACCCCGGGGCGTCTCTGGCGAAGAGGAGGAAGACCCGAGATCCCTTGGAGTTGCCGAAAAAGAGGAACCAGGGTAGGGGGCCTGGGTATGGAACCAGGATGTGGAACCAGAGTGTGGGTTCAGGTTGAGGAACCAGGATGTGGAACCAGAGTGTGGGTTCAGGTTGAGGAACCAGGATGTGGAACCAAAGTGCGGAACCAGGATAGGGAACCAGAATAAAGAACCAGAATAAAGAACCAGGGTATGGAACCAGAATGAAGAGCCAGGAGAAGGAACCACGATGAGGAACCAGGGTGTATATATAAGAATGAAGAACCAGGGTGAGGGTCCCTACGCGGTGATTCTTTTGTTCACGCCGGCTTGTTTTTTTTTGTTATTTATTACGATTCTGTGGCACGCGTGGCTTTGTTTACTCGCTGAATGGGAGAAGGCTCGCGTCCACGGGTGTGTTCGTTTCTGTAGCCGAGTGTAGGACTACTTTTTGGATAAATGCGTAGATGAATATTTATTTCGTGTGCAAATTAAGAAGCTAGGAGAAAAAAATAGACAATACAACGTAAAATTGTAGAGGCGATGCACCTTAACATGGGAGAAATACAACGTCAAGACAGGAGAAAATAAAATGCTATTACGAGAGAAGTTAATATTGCATTAAAGTTTTTTTTCTTCATTGCAAAACAAATGATAGGTTTCAACTTATAAACTGTGGTACACTATAACTGGTCCATCAACATTAACCGAAAGTCATCCATTAGATTTTCTCCAAGATGTATGTTCTAGAGGTGCTGTTTACACCCATTTCTTACACAAAATCATCTCATGTACTTTTTTTATTCAAAGTAACTGAATGTAGAGCACAGACTTACCTAAAATAAACACATGTGTAAAACGAACAAATTATAAAAAACTATATAAATAATTAATACTGATCCCCGTTTGACGCCACGTTTAAAAATGATGGAAAAGACACTCTGACCTGCATATCTGACCTACAAATCAAAATTAAAATTCACTAGATCATAACCTGCTTTCAAAAATCTCCCAAGTTAGACAAAAAACATTCTGGGTCACGCAGCCTCGTGTCCATCAAAGTATAGAACTAATTTAACATGTAAATAACTGAATAAAATACATAAAAATACAGAAACACTAAAGGTGACGAAAGACTTCAGTTCTCCAAAGTTCAAAGCAAAACCTCCTACCTTCTGGAGGCCCTTCAGGAGGGTCCTCCACGATCACCTTCCGTCCCTTGTTCTCAAAAGGCAAGATATGCTCCTTCGTTTTATTTTATTTTAAGGCATACGATGCTCCCTTGTCATATGCCATATGCCACTGCCCAAGACCTACTGTATCCCGTACTCTTATCTAATTCGAATGGCATACTCTGTTGCCTTGTCTTGCATTTTACAGCAATGCTCAAGATAGAGGGCGTTCCCTTGCTCCCTACGGCAATCGTGATCCCATTCTCTATGACCATTCGTGTCCCAATGCTCTAATCTCCCTTGCCTTCCAATGCTCTACCCCCCCTCCCCCGTGTCCCAATGCCCTTTGCTCCCTCGTGTCCCAATGCTCTATGCTCCCCCGCTGTCCCAATCCCCTATGCTCCCTTGTGCTCCAAAGCTGTATACTCCCTCGTGCTCCCATTAATACACAGTATGCCCCCTTGCCTTGTGTCATAAATCTTGAGGCATACTAAATCCATGATCCCAATTCTTGATTGTTTTCTAATACGGATTGCGAGCTGGCATTCTTTGGGTAACTGCATCTCATGTTAAAATATATTAATATGACTAATCAAACAAATGAAATACAAAAATAAAAGCTAAAACAAAATGACGTGAAGATACCCAAAATACACCATGTTCTATGCTTAATGCGGTACACTTCCCTTATACCAGAGGGCCGGATGCTGGCGAAATCCTACGGGCGAGATACGCGATCTTTTGTGATAAATTAATTTTGTGTAAAAAGCTGCTGTTGCTGCCTCCTCTTCTCCTCTCTTCTTCTTCTTCTTCTTCTTCTTCTTCTTCTTCTTCTTCTTCTTCTTCTTCTTCTTCTTCTTCTTCTTCTTCTTCTTCTTCTTCTTCTTCTTCTTCTTCTTCTTCTTCTTCTTCTGCTTAAGTGTTTTGAAAATACATCTGTTGGAATCCATACAACCGTTTCGTCCTCTACCTCCACATCAGCTAATGAATATATCCCTCATACATTAATCAACCTTAATTAATCTATCTACTAATAAGCAGAGTAGCCTACCTGTTTATTTATATTTTTTCTGTGCATATTTTGTCTGTCACTAAGCATCCAACGCAATAATGAGTAGAAAGTTTACCAGAACGCAGAAGAAAAAAAACAAAACGCCATCTACAGTAACGCCAAAGTACCCCCCCCCCCCCCCCCATTTGCACCTTACCTTTTCCTGCGGCAGTCAATTAAAAACACAATCTTCTCTTTTTCCTTTTTTTTTTCTTCCCTTTCTTTCTCTCTTACTTCCTCCTCCTCCTTCTCTTGCTCCTCCCTCTATTCCCCTCAGGCAAAGGTGGCTCTCGCAGCAGCTCTCTATTCATACCTGCAAAAAAAAAGAGACAAAAATCAACATTGGCAACCCACAAGTCCGGCTGTCACACATAAACAACAACAAAAAATTTCCTTTCGTCACGAGCAAATTGAACAAACCGCCATAAACACAAGATCGGTGATGTGGTGGGGCTGCGGGCGGGGTGGGCGGGGTGGGCGGCATGGGCGGGGAATCGCAAGAGTTGTTTTTTTTGTGCGTGGATCTCTCTCTCTCTCGTGATTTCATGATAACAACACCACCGTGAAAGGCACACAGAAGGAAGGAAGGAACAATATGAGTCTGTTGCAAAAGGTCCCGACTGCGCAGCCCTTCTCTGCTTTCCCTTCGGATTCGGGGTCACCTTCATCATGGCGTTCCCTAATGATAATCATCCCTAATCGCATTTGCATAACACTCCCATCGGCATCCTGATGATCGAAATTCGAATTCCAACGAAGTCCACCCACGAGAGACGCGAGCGAAACCGAGCGAAATCGGGCGAGCGCTTGGGTTGAGAAACGAGCGGTTTTGCGCTAATCTCGAGATTCCCACGCAGACGCAAAATGACTGAAGGGGGGACTAGGGAGGGGTGAAGCAACACGACCCCCTCCTCCAACCTCTCCCTTCCCCCTCCCTCCATACCCAAACACCAACTCCCTTTCGCAAATCAGGGCGGAGACCGAACCGCGGGTAGACGTGGAGGGAGATAAACATTACCTCTTTTGTCGGGATGAGACACAACCAGCCATTCATTCCTCGGCTCTCCCAAAATGACCCGGACACTTGCCGTTATGTATCCGATCATGCTCTCGGGCGGGATCGGGATCAGCGAACCCTAGGCGCGTGCAACGAGGTACTCAACACAGGCCTCCGACTACTACACCTTTGCAAAATAGCTACAGGTGTCACAAGCACGCCAAGAATAATATCTACATAACACACAAACTAATACAAAGGTAACCGACAGCTAACAACATTAACCGCAAGACAAACAGAAGAAATAACAGTCGAAGGGAAAACATGCTAATCAATCGATAGACAGATAAATAGACAGACAAATGACACACACACCACACCGAAGAATCAACCCGGACTGATGAGCAGGCTGGGGCTCGTTAAGATGCCACATCTTAACGAGCCCCAGCCTGCTCATCCCAAGAGAACTGCGCATGTCGGTGCCTACGCTCACTTAGGAGAGTGACATGTCGAAGGACTCAATCCGCGGAACTTTCAACATGCAACATATCAACGGAGGATCGTGCGAGAAGCGATAACAGGCGATAAAAAAAAGCCAGATTCCAATGTGCCAAAATCTCCGAGCATTGGCATCTTTGTGTTCCGAGATTCAAAAAGTTTGAAATACACACACACACACACACACACACACACACACACACACACACACACACACACACACACACACACACACACACACACACACACATACACAATAAATAAAATAAAATATAATAAAATAAATATATAAATACATAAATAAATAATAATAATAATAACAATTCTTCTCTCCAGATCCATTATCATTCTTTATTCAGTTATTCCTTCATACACATTCAACCAAATCGTTCAGTAATTCATTAATTCATTAAAACTATCACATAAATCCCTTTAGCCCGAACCACCAACAATAAATTCAAGACCCTCATCGCCATCACCTTCTCACCATCTTTATCAACCTTCATTTATTGCGTCTTTTAATTCTATTCTTATAAATCAATTTGGAGTTATCGTTCGTTTGTCTGTCATTGTGCTTTGAGGCAACGGAAGCAAGGACGAATTCTTGCAGTCCAGCCGCGACCTTCAACTATCATGCCATTCAGGATCGCGCGCACGGACCACACAGGGAAATAAAGAAAAAAAAAGAAAAAAGAATGAGAAACAGAAAAAGAATAGAGAAAAATAAAAAAAATAATAATCAGAAAAAACAGAAAAATAAAATATCAAGGAAAAAGAATAAGGAGAAAAAAAACGCACAGGTGAAAACGGACAATCAACAGTAAAGGAAGAAAAGAAAGAAGACGAAGAAGAAGAAGAAGGAGAGGGAGAAGGCGAAGAAGAAGAAGATGAAGAAGAAGAGGGAGAAGACGAAGATGAAGAAGAGGGAGAAGAAGTAGAAGAAAAAGAAAGAGAAGACGAAGAAGAAGAAAAAAGAGGAAATGCTCGTAACTAGGCCTACCCCACTTCCTCAAACGTATTAATAACACCAACCGCGTTTAGGCGAAATGAAGAGAAAACCAAAAATAATGCACCTGATTTACATTTCCTTACCATTCCATATTGAAATATTTCTGTATCAATTCCCTCGCTCAATCTAATCAACATCCCCAAAACGACGATAAACTTTGCATATGCAAATTAGCAAACGGTCGCCTCCCCTCCTACTCCTCCCCTTCCCCCCGCCCCTTCCTCAGCCAGCTAGCAGTAACTGGATCTCACAAGGCCTTCGTCTAAGTAACTTTTCATCCTGTCAGATTAAATTAGACACAATGCCCTGGAGAAAACTCGTGTAAATATTGATGTAGGATGTTGCATTCATTATCTTTGTTATTATGAATTTTGGTATAATCTTCTTCTATCTGCCATTGCAAGCGCTTGTAATAATGAATGTAATGTAATGAATTTCGAATGCTATCATGAATATGCAAAATTCCCTCGGGAGGTGACCTCGATACAAACTTCTAATTAATATCTGTCAGAATTAATCACCGAAACAAGCGCCACTACCATGTTAAAGCCACATATTAATAAGAAGACATTTACTACGTCTACCACGTCTACCAAACCAATTACTACCCCTGCCATTAACATGTATTTATTAAATGACTACTTGAACACATACATACTCATAAATACATACATATACATACATATAGACATACATGCATGGATACACACACACACACACACACACACACACACACACACATACATATATACATACAAGCATGGATACACACACACACACACATACACACACATACACACACACACACACACACACACACATACACACACATCCCCCTACACATACATATACACACACACACACACACACACACACACACACACACACATCCCCCTACACACATACATACACACACACACACACTCACACACACACACAGACACACACACAGACACACACACACACAGACACACACACAGACACACACACAGACACACACACAGACACACACACACACACACACACACAAATACACACACATACATACCCCCCCTCCACACGTACACATACCACACTCACCACGCACAACAAAACATACACACACACAGCCACACACCACGCTCCTACTGACCTACACTTGAACAGCTCTCCCTCCACTCAACACGGTAAACATAAACAGATGGCCCGCGTGCTCACAGGTGGTGGCGGGCTGGTGGAGGAGAGGGAGGGAGGGAGGGAGAGAGGGAGGGAGAGAGGGAGGGAGGGAGGGAGGGAGGGAGGGAGGGAGGGAGGGAGGGAGGGAGGGAGGGAGGGAGAGAGGGAGGGAGGGAGGGAGAGAGGGAAGGAGAGAGGGAGGGGAGAGAGGGGGGAGGAAGGGAGAGAGGGAGGGAGAGAGATAGGGGGAGAGGGAGGGAGAGAGGGAGGGGAGAGAGGGGGAGGAAGGGAGAGAGAGAGAGGGGGAGAGGGAAGGAGAGAGGGAGGGAGAGAGGGGGAGTGAGGGGGAGAGAGGGGGAGAGAGGGGGAGAGGGGTAGGGGAGGGGGAGGGAGGAGGAAGTGGGTAATGGAGAAGGCGATAGGAGAGGGGGGAGGGGAGTTAGGACCCACCACACTGATAATTGCAAGCAGTGATGAATAAATGGAGGGGGTAAAGGAGAGGGAGGGGGAAAGGGAGAAGCAGAGGGAGAGAGGAGAAGGAGAAGAAGAGACGAAGGGAAAGGGAAAGAGAGAGGGAGAGAAAGAGAGAGAAGCTAAAAGGACGGCAAATAGAGGGAAAAGGAGGAGAAAGGGTAGGGGAGAACATAAAAGGGAGAATGATGAGGTATATACAAAATAAATGGGAGAGAATGAGGGAGGGAGGGAGACAGAGAGAGATGGTGAGCTGCGACGTCAAGAGAAAGAGGACACGCAAGGGCCAGAATGAAGGAGGGAGAGTTGAGACGGAGATGGGAGAAGGGAGAGCACAAAACACCGGAACAACCTAGACACCAGCGTAAACACAGTGCCCTTAATTACCTACAAAACGAACGCGATTTCCACTATGTAAACAACCCCCCTCCCCCTCCCCCTCCCCCTCTAAGAATGACCAAAATCAAATGAGCAAAACAGAACAAGCACAAACCCTAAGAAATAACAAAAGCCGACGAGGTTCTACATTTTTTTTAAAACATAATGAACACCGGGATACGAGAGGTAACAATGGATGCGCCAAGGTGAACCTCCCCCCCCCCCACCGCGCCCCCGATGCCTAATGCAGGGAATGCAATATCCAAAACCTCTTTTTTTCAACATTGAGCAATTGCGTAGGCTGGATTTCGACAGGGCCTGCAGGTCGGTGGGTGGACCTGAAGGAGGCGAAGGAGGGGGAGGGGGAGGCGAAGGAGGGGGGCGGGGGAGGGCGGAGGGCGGAGGAGGAGGGGGGGAGGGCGGAGGAGAAATTATTGAAAACAGTTAAGAGGAGAAAATACCTGTGAAACTTTTTGTCGTTCTTCACGATTAGCAATTCTGATTTACAGACTTGCATTTCCTCGTCGTCGTTTCGTAATAAAATAAATAATCATCATCTAGGCATTTCCAATCTGTCCATAGTCTATGAAAAACACCAAATCCATCTAGGCAATTTGTCAATAAGTCTTTGAGAAACACCAAATCTCTCTTAAAAACACAGAAAAATACAAAAAGGGCAAATCATAGTTTGAAAAAAGAGAAAAAATGGGCCCACCGCAAGCGACCGCCCACTCGCACGACGAAAGCACGGACCACGGCGGACGAACGAGGGACGACGAGGAGCTGCCAGGAGGGACGCGGGGAAGCGGCGCCTCCCGTGCGGCCGACTCGCGTCCGACGGGGGCGCTGCGGGAAGTTGTTGAGTCCTTTCGCGCGGCGATGTCTCTCTGTCTCTCTGTCTCTCTCTCTCTCTCTCTCTCTGTCTCTCTCTGTCTCTCTCTCTCTCTCTCTCTGTCTCTCTCTGTCTGTCTCTATCTGTCTCTATCTGTCTCTCTCTCTCTCTCTCTCTCTCTCTCTCTCTCTCTCTCTCTCTCTCTCTCTCTCTCTCTCTCTCTCTCTCTCTCTCTCTCTCTCTCTCTCTCTTTACTACCGTATTTTTTCATATATACTGTATAATCTCTCAATCTTTCTCTTAGACTAACTTCTACTTATTTATTCTCCTCCTCTTCTTCTTTACTGCCTTCCCCCAAATATCAAAATCGACAAAATCAAGGATAAAGAAAATTTTCATAATTCTTTTTTTTTAAATCCACAAATTCACTTTCCTCGTAAAGAAGGAAAGGAAGGAGGAGGAAAAGAAGGAGGGAGCGAGCAAGTGAATAAAAAAAAAAAAAAAAAAAATGGAGAATGGGGTTCAAATTGCCACTGGTGATGCAACGGTTGAGTCATGCACGTAAAACCCTTGCAACGTGTAGGGGTCAATCTAGGCCGTCGTGGCGGGCGGGGCTTGCACTTGATGATGGTGATGATGGTGATGGTGATGGTGATGATGGTGATGGTGATGATGATGATGGTGATGGTGATGATGGTGATGGTGATGATGGTGATGATGATGATGATGATGATGATGATGATGATGATGATGATGATGGTAATGATAATGATGATGGTGGTAATGATGACGATGGTCAGAATGATGGTGATGATGATGATAATGACGATGGCAAGATAATTATGATGACAGTGACGATAATAATGATAATAATAAAATATAAACATCAACAAACAAAGAAATTAAGAAAAAAAGGTTCTAGGGAGTTCAAAAATATATCTTTGGGTCGACAGTACACAGACAAACATGGCCGACAGATGCGCTCTACCGCGACACCTGAGCCAAGGATCAAGTCTCTGTAGTGATACTTCCTTCTCGTATTTGCATAATCTCCAAGAAACAGACGCACAAGAAGGAAAAAAGTAATAAAGATAATAATAGTAATAATAATAATAATAATAATAATAATAATAATAATAACAATACTACTACTACTATTATTACTACTACAACTACTGCTACTACTACTATTACTACTAACAACAACAACAACAACAACAACAACAACAACAACAACAAACTAATTAGACATATACACATACACGAAACAGAGGTGTACAAATCAAACAAACAAATAACAGATGTACAAAGGAAAGTCGATTGTACAAAAGAAAGGCAAGTATACAGACGAAAGACATGTGAACAACGAAAGACAGGTTTACAAACTAAAGATGGGTGTACAACTGAAACAAGGAAGGTGTACAAACAAAAGAAAAGTGCACACTATTAAAAAAAAAAATAATAATATCTCTACCACAACTACTTTTTTTTTCTCTACGATAATACCTATAAACGTTAAACCAGACGCAATAAAAATGTGTAACAATTACCTAACTGAACGAATTCTTGGATAAAGAAAAAACAACAACAACATTCCAATTACTATCAGTTCTTACCTAACTTGAGAGAAAAAAAACTGAAAGAGAATGGAAACCAAAACCTTGGATTGTTGTCATATAATCCTTCTGAAACCGATGGCCGTGAGCTGAACCTGTCGCGCAATATGACACGTCAAATGTCATGGCAATTACACGTGTCATAGCGTAGCATCAACACAAGGATTGATAGGGGGGGAGAGAGAGAGAGAGAGAGAGAGAGAGAGAGAGAGAGAGAGAGAGAGAGAGAGAGAGAGAGAGAGAGAGAGAGAGAGAGAGAGAGAGAGAGAGAGACATAGACATAGACATAGACATAGACATAGACATAGACATAGACATAGACATAGTCATAGTCATAGTCATAGTCATAGTCATAGTCATAGTCATAGTCATAGTCATAGTCATAGACATAGACATAGACATAGACATAGACATAGACATAGACATAGACATAGAGAGAGAGAGAGAGAGAGAGAGAGAGAGAGAGAGAGAGAGAGAGAGAGAGAGATAAGATGAAGATAAAGATAAAGATAAAGATAGAGATAGATGGAGAGAGAGAGATAGAGAGAGACATACAACAGACACCCGATAAAAGGGTTAGACAACTTATGAATACGTGCCGGAACACTGCAAGAAAAAGACAACAAAATATATCAGGAAAACGCTCTCCTTCCCCCTATCACCATCCCCTTCACACACCACCTCCACTTCCATCCCCCCACCCTCCTCCTCCTCCTCCTCCTCTTCCTCTTCCTCTTCCTCTTCCTCTTCCTCTTCCTCTACCTCTACCTCTACCTCTACCTCTACCTCTACCTCTACCTCTACCTCTACCTCTACCTCTACCTCTACCTCTACCTCTACCTCTTCCTCTTCCTCTTCCTCTTCCTCTTCCTCTTCCTCTTCCTCTTCCTCTACCTACATCTCCTCCTCCACCTCCATATGCCCCTTACTCCTCCTTCACCCTCTTAACCTCAAAGCCTATCTTGCAAGACCGCGAAAGGCCTGCAACATGGAGTCTGCAAGGAGCCCTGTGCAACAGAATTATGCAAATCACGGCACGACTTCAGTTTAATGGTCCCTTGAGGGAAGAGGTCGGCGAGCGGTGATGATAGTGGTGATGATGATGTTTATGATGACGATGGTGATGATGATGTTGATAGCAATGATGATGGTTATGATAATGATGTGGTAATTGTGGTGATGATGATGATGATGATAATAATATTGATGATGATGATGATGATGATAATAATATTGATGATGATAATAATGATGATGTTGATGGTGATGATGAAGGTAGTGATGATGACGATGATGATAATAATGATGATGCTGATGATGTTTATAGTGAGCTCAAGAGGCGACAGTAAAGAGGAGGATGGTGAGGACAAGAATAATGCTCCAAACATCATCAGATAATGAAGACGAACAGGATGATATTAATGCCAGTGATGATGACAGTGATGGCAAAATGCATAAACAAATCATATTGATACAAAAAAGAAAAAAAGAAGAAAAAAAAAAGAAAAGAAAATGATGATAACGAAAGGAAAAACAAAGACGTTGAACCGAAGAGGAAAAACGCAACAACGCGATAACTCACAATTAAGATGGAGAAGATGACAAGCGAACGAGGCAAAGAAAACGTACCGATGGAAATAAAGATAAAAAGAAGGGGGGACTGACTGTGATAAGAATTGAAACAGCAAAATGTAAGAGAATAAGAAAAAAAAAAAGACAGAGTAAAGAGGAAAAAAGGGAGGCGCGAAAACTTAAAAAGAAAGAAAACGAGGCAAAAAAAAACTATTCAAACTTCGACTTTACTCTTGTTCGACTGCAATAAAAAAAAAAAAAAAATAAACGAGTCGATGCAACGAAGAGAAAAAAAGAAAACAGTTAAAAAAATGAAAATGAGGCAAGAAACTCTTTCACTTCAATTGAACTTCTGTCCAATTTTCGTCAGAAATTCCCTTCTGTTTGCATTGTGAAATTAAAAGGTTTTATCGAGACATATTATGAAGAGGCAAGGAAATTACTAATGATAAAAAGTAATGAGAATCACGTTAACGACAGAGGAGGAGGAGGAGGAGGAGGAGGAAGAGGAGGAGGAAGAGGAGGAGGAGGAGGAGGAGGAGGAGGAGGAGGAGGAGGAGGAGAAAGAGGTGGAGGAAGAGGAGGAAAAGGAGGAGGAGGAGGAGGAGGAGGAGGAGGAGGTGGAGGAGGAGGAGGAGGAAGAGAAGGAGGAAGAGAAGGAGGAAGAGAAGGAGGAAGAGGAGGAGGAGCAGGAGGAGGAGGAGGAGGAGGAGAAAGAGGTGGAGGAAGAGGAGGAAAAGGAGGAGGAGGAGGAGGAGGAGGAGGAGGAGGAGGAGGAGGAGGAGGAGGAGGAGGAGGAGGAGGAAGAGGAGGAGGAGGAAGAGAAGGAGGAAGAGGAGGAGGAGCAGGAGGAGGAGGAGGAGGAGGAGAAAGAGGTGGAGGAAGAGGAGGAAAAGGAGGAGGAGGAGGAGGAGGAGGAGGTGGAGGAGGAGGAGGAGCAGGAGGAGGAGGAGCAGGAGGAGGAGGAGGAGGAGGAGGAGGAGAAAGAGGTGGAGGAAGAGGAGGAAAAGGAGGAGGTGAGGAGGAGGAGGAGGAGGAGAAAGAGGTGGAGGAAGAGGAGGAAAAGGAGGAGGAGGAGGAGGAGGAGGAGGAGGTGGAGGAGGAGGAGGAGGAGGAGGAGGAAGAGGAGGAGGAGGAGGAGGAGGAAGAAGAAGAAGATGAAGATGAAGAGGAAGAAGAGGTGGAGGAGCAGCAGGACGGCAGCGGTAAGAAAAATAGAAATACAAAAACAAAAAATAAGAAAGAAACCATTAAAGCAGAATAAAGAAGAAAAAGAAGAAAACGAGAAAAAGCAGAAGAAAGCGACGAAGAAGAAGACGAACCCGCAGAAGCAGAAAAAGAACAACACCACCAACAAACACAACAAGAATCGCCGACAGAAGCCGACAGACGAGCAACCACGACGCAGAAACGCAGGAGCCCGGAGGTCGGCGCGGCTCGCCCTGGCCCACAAACCACACGTCGGACAGGTGGCCGGAGGAGGAGGCCCCGCGCGTGGGAAAGGATGACATCACGCGCTCTTGGACGTCCCGGGGTCCTGCCTGACAACCCTCGACGACGTCTTCAGAGCGGGAGATGGCATCGATAGCAACAAAGACAACAGCAGTATGTTTTTTTTTTTTTTATATATAACTATAGCAATGACATAAATCTTCATAACACGACAACGACAATCATATAAATTTTCATAACAACAATAATCATAATAATCATCTCTAAAATAATAATAATAATAATAATAATAATAATAATAATAATAATAATAATGAATAACGCCGAGCGAAAAAGCAGCCCATTAATCATCCATCTCGCCCCGCCACAAAATCCTCCGGCGCCACTCCACCCGGCGGGCGCCTCGGCAAACGCGCTCCCAGCAAAACGTCTCGAATCGCCTCGATGACAGATCTTTCCTCGAGTCACCGCTTCCCACATAATTCACTCAGGTGACGTGGGCGGCCGCTTGCTGCCTGACGACGCGCACGCCCGCAGCGAGATGCGCCTCCGACTCTCGCACCTCGCCCGCCCTCGGACCGCGGCGCTCCGAGGCTGGAAGTCGATAAGCAGTTGATTTCTGCGCTGGCTGTTGAGCTCTTGGGCTCAGGAAACAGCTGATCCGTATCGAGAGGGGGCTCTGGAACTCGAAAAATTGTTGATCGGTGTTCCAAATGGAGCTTCTGAACTCGGTAGACAGTTGGGATGTTGAGAATTTGAACTTGGTAAACAGCTCATCTCTTTTCTGGTGGAAGAAAATCTCGGTAAACAACGCATTTGTGAACCTTTTGGTTGTGAATCTTTGAACCCAGTAAGCTGCGATCATCGATCAATAGTAATACCTACTTTGTGCAGTTCAAGTCAAGTCATATGCACATCAAGTCCCATATACTGTTAAAACGCTTCACCAAAGAGATAACACAGCTCAGCAGATCTACCGCAACATAAAACGAAGCCACATAGCAAGGAATGCCATTCAAACTGCCTCCCCTTGCTATGACAACATGGCCTACGCACCTAAATAAGCACGTCCAGTCGGCTCTGCAAACAAGACGCGCGCGCGCGCACACACACACACACACACACACACACACACACACACACACACACACACACACACACACACACACACACACACACACACACACACACACACACACACACACACGTCGCCAAGTTGCTTTCCACCTCGGTTATACGAGCGTGTTTTAATAAGGTCGGCGGGGAGAAGGGAAAATGAAGAGAAGGGGAGATGTGGAGAGGGGGAAAGGGGAGAAAGGGAGAAGAGGAGAAAGGGGTCAAAACGGGGCTGGCCTTGAGGGAGGAAATTCATCTGAGGTTGTCTTTTCTGTTTGTCTCGTTCTAGTCTGTGTGTCTGTGTCTGTCTGTGTGTCTGTGTGTCTGTGTGTCTGTGTGTCTGTGTGTCTGTGTGTCTGTGTGTCTGTCTGTCTGTCTGTCTGTCTGTCTGTCTGTCTGTCTGTCTGTCTGTCTGTCTGTCTGTCTGTCTGCCTGTCTGTTTGTCTGTCTGTTTCTTAAGGTGTTGCTTCTTTCTGCCGCGTTCATTTCGGCATTAAAATGTCGCAACTATATATCCTCCATTATGCCTTTTACCATTTTTCTCACTCTGTGTCTCTTACTTTCCCTCACAACCCAAACAACACCAGCCACCGTCCCTCCCCCCTCTCCCCGGAATTTCCTCTTCTTCCCCCCTTCCCTCCCGCCTACCCTCCCTCCTTCTCTTCTTTTCTTTTCTTTTCCTTCCCACTTCTGTCCCCTCCTCTGCTTCCCCTCTTCTCCCCTCCTCCCCCCCCCCTACCCCTCTTCCCATCTCACTCCCTCTCCCTTCCTCTCTCTTAGAACAGCCTAGGGCTTTACAAGATTCCCCTCCTCCACTCCTCCCTACCCCCAATACCCCCTCCCTACTCCCAATACCCCCTCCCTACTCCCAATACCCCCTTCCCTACCCCCTTCTACCCCTTCCCTACTCCTATACCCTCCCTGTCCCCTATACCCCCCTCCTCGCAGTCACCTATACCCCCCCTCCTCGAAGGCAAAATTCAAGCACGCAGGAATCAAGCAATGACGACTAAGCAGGAGAGTTAGTTTAATGAGGAGGAAAAAATATATTTTATATTTAAAACAATAAACACAAAAGGATTGTAGAAAAAAAAAAAAAACATCATGTTAAAAGCATATTCGTTTTTTACCTCACCGGCAGAAGATTGCCTTCGTTTTATGTTAAAATCACAAGAATATTATCTCAAGGTTTTCATCAAAGAATGATCTTAGTCTTATGCTATCAGTCGGAGTTATCCTACTTTCACGTTCAAAGCATCGTGCCATCAACATAATGCTACTTTTGCATTGCGCTGAAAACCTTATTGCAAAGCCAGCAAATGATATCCCCTTCCTATCCCCTTCGTCTCCCCTCCCTCCCTCTCCGTACCCTCCCCTCCCCTCCCTTCGCCCTTCCCCTTCTCCCCCCAAACTCAATTTCCCTTCCCTTCCCCCTCCCCCCCCAATGCAACCTTGAGCTCCAAAAGACCCCACCGGCTAGTAGAAATCCCCAAAGTCACACACACATCCCCCGCCCATTTGCCAGGAATTAGGCGTGGGAATCTCGCGGTTTTGCGGGCGGCAGTCTCTCCCGAGGGTGTGGGCGAGGAGGAGGAGGAGGAGGAGGAGGAGGAGGAGGAGGAGGAGGAGATGGAGGAGGAGGAGATGGAGGAGAAGGAGGGGGAGGCAGGGGAGGAGGAGGAGGGGAGGGGGAAAAGGGGAGAAGGAGGAGATAAGCAATGAGGGTTAAAAGGGGATGAGGATAGGAAGATAGAATGGGGAGGAGAGAAAGGGCGAAACAAAGAAAAAAATCAACGATACAAAACAAAAAAAATCAAGACAATATACGGTACGCTTCCACCCTCTTTTTGAAAAAGAGAGAAGAAAATTAATTAAGTAAAAAAAAGAAAAAAAAGAGAATAGTACAAAGACGCGTGGCACACTTCCGCCCTTCTAAAAAAAAAAAAAAAAAAAAAAAAAAACTATAGTAGACGCGCACCACAATTTTGCTCGTCTCAAATAGAAGAGAGAGAGAGAAAAAAGAAAAAAAACGAAAAGCAAAAAAACAAAATAGTATAGTATGTGAAACCCTTACGAATTTCAAAAAAAAAAAAAAAAAAAAAAAAAAAAAAAAAAAAAGTGTAAAAAACCCTTGGCACCTTTC